>NW_019739212.1:386562-493628 GCF_002891405.2 Cryptotermes secundus
CTTTCACAATGCACTCTCACACTGAGATGGTACCGTTAAATAACCTGGGGCGGTGTATTTGTCCTTGAAACTTTCCAAAAATTCTTGCATTCTTTCACCCCCACCCTAGAACATTGTGTTCGCATAACGGGACGAAATAATGCAGAGCTCGGTTCACACTAGTGCGAAAATAGTGTTAAACTCACCATGTGAAACAAAAGTGAATGAATATTAAACAACATATAAACTTAAAAAAAAAAGCCCCGGTTAAGCCGCAAACCGGTTAATCCGCCCCCGGATAATCGAGAGTTGACTGTACTTCCATTGATAATGTGTTCATTGACATCACTAGATTTAATAATTTTCTTGTCTCACCTACACATAATGGATTGTCTGACCACGAAGGTGAAGTACTTACCACTGCCCTTCCCTTCACATTAATAAGAGAACATCAGTCCTATATACGTGTATACAGGAAAATTAATACATTTACTGTTGCTGAGTTTTTAAATCAGTTAAGCTATGTAAATTGGGACGAAGTCTTTGGAGGAAGTAACGTGAATTATATATTTAATGTCTTCTTGAACACCTACTTGAGAATTTTCTATTCTTGTTTCCCTATGATTCATAAACAAAAGATAACAAAAAGTGGAAATATCAACTGGATTACCACTGGTATCAGTCTCTCTTGTGAACAACAACAACAAAAACAAACATATTTAAGACTAAAANTAAAAAAGGAAGGGAATTTAGCCCTAAAAGATTACTATTCGTACTGTAAAATTTTTAACAAGGTCATTGTTTTAGCCAAAAAAATTGCTTATGACAACTATATTAGGAAACTTGGAAAATAATTAATTCAGAAACAGGCAGAATCTCTATATGAAACGACTTTCAAGATCTAATTAAGAAATGCAAGAATGAAAATGCTGCTGAACAAATTAATGACTACTTCGTTTCTATTGGTAACAAATTAATTAAAACAGATAATGTTAAGCACAGCAATATTTTGGCTACAGAATTTTTACCATACATGCATCAGGCTATTTTAAATAATTACTCAAAAATTCATAATGAACCATCCACACCTAAAGAAATTGAAAAAAATAATTAAAGCTTTTAAAACTAAAGATTCTTGTGGATATGATCAGATATCTCTGAGGATCGCTAAACTCAGTACACCTTATATAAGCTCACCATTAAGTTATATTTGTAATAAGAATTTACAATGTGGGGTATTCCCTGATCAATTAAAATACTCTGTAGTTAAGCCAATACATAAAAAGGGAGATAAATCAACATTAGCTAACTACAGACATCTCGCTACTAACATCCTTCTCAAAAACTGTAGAGAGAGTAATGTATAACAGACTCGTAAATCATCTCATGAAACATACTATTATTAGTCAAAATCAATACGGCTTCCAAGAAAATCTATCGACAGACAATGCTATATAGACTTTAATAAATGCAACTTTTAACTGCACTAAATAACAAACTAAAAGCCAAGGGACTATTTTGTGATGTTGAAAAAGCTTTTGATTGTGTAAATCACAACATCCTTCTCCACAAACTGGAAATACATGGAATAACTGGAGTATCCAAGAAATTATATTCACAATATCTTAAGGATAGATACCAGCGCGTTAGCTTGAAAGATAGTATTTTTTTTTTTTTCCATTGGTGCTACAGCCCTCATTTGGGCCTAGGCCTACCTCCATGAAACTGTCCGTTTCACTTCGGTTTACTAGATCTTACACATATGGTAGGACTCCTTGGGCGAGTGATCACCTCATCGCAAGGCCTCTACCTGTAGACAAACACAGAAAAATGCACACAAACATCCATGCCCTGAGTGGGATTCAAACCCACGATCCCGGCTTCTGAGCGAGTGAAGACAGTGCATGCCTTAGACCGCTCGGCTACCGTAATTGGCTGAAAGATAGTGTAACTTCTTCTAATATCACATCTAATTGGTCTAAAATACAGCAAGGGGTACCACGGGGCTCAGTATTGGGTCCTCTGCTGTTCTTATTGTATATTAATGATCTCCCCCAAGCTACTGCTGATTCTGTTTTATCTATCTTGTTCGCTGATTATACCAGCCTCATAGTCATAGATAAATGGTTTAAATCAAATTTGTTATCAGTCAGTCATTTGAAGACTTTCACTATGCAATTTATAACCAAAAACTTTGTTCCTACTAAGGCCTCTAGTTCTTGTAATATTAGTGATATAATAGAAGTCTCTCATCTCAAATTTCTTGGTTTGGAAGTTGATAACGTCCTCTCTTGGAATATACATATTGATTCAGTTATTAACAAACTAACTAGTTTGCTTTATGATGAGATCTGTCAGACCTTATATGTCAGGCTCATCGTTGGTGAAGATATATCATTCTCTGTTTCATTCTATACTATCATATGGAATTGTATTTTGGGGGCAGGCAACCAATACCAAGAAACTCTTTATGATACAAAAAAAAACAGTTTGTTTAATGATGGGATATTGTAATAGGCATTCGTGTAGAAATCTTTTCAGGCAGCTTGGAATTTTACCATTGAAGTCACAATATATTTATTCAGTTTTGCTCTTTGTATCAAAGAATAGAAAACTTTTCACTACTAATCATGATGCACATAATCTCCAGACAAGGCAGAGTAGTAATTTATATCTCCCAACTTCCACCTTAACACTGTAACAAAAAGGTGTTTACTTGACAGGTATAAAGTTATTTAATAATCTGCCTCTTGAAATAAAGGGTATTGTTGAGATACACAAGCAATTTAAGATTTCTTTAAGAAGATACTTGATTACCCATTGTTTTTATGACTTGCAGGAGTATTATAGTGTTAATGAATGATGTTGTAAACTAATGGTTTCATATGAATAGTATGTTAGTTACTCTATATTGTTAAGCCGTGGGTCCTGTGTCATAGATTTACGGCATGTAAAAGAACCTCATGTCTCTAGGAGACCTCTGAGCTAACTTTGGCCAAAAGTTTCCCGCCCAAAGTAGTTTCCAATGCCTCCGGTAGATGGGGAAGTATTAGGTACCACTGCCAGTAGAGGATTAGAACCTCGCTGGCAGAAAGGGGCTGATAGCGAGCACCAGTACCGATAGGGGATGGAGACTGTAGAAATTAAAAGGGGGACGTACAATAGACTATCAGTTGCGGTGCATGGGGAAACCCACCCCCTCAATACCGAATAACTGAATACTCTATATTGAATTATATGAGTCTATCTGTATAATAGTTTTATTGTATTTACAATAATACTTATTGTCTTTTATATCATTTATTTTATTGCTTTATAATTTTGACATGTTCTAATTATTTACTTGAGCTCAACTTATACCTGAACTGTACTTATGATTGTATTGTACTTTTATGTTCTTCTGCTTATCTTGACATATTTTAATTAATATTTGACATGTTCTATATCCTATGGTTTGTAACCAGTTTTATTGGATCATCTGGAACTCGAAATAAATTACAATTTACAAATTACAATCAAAATTTAGAAATTTAATACTCAGTTCATGATGTTCACCAACATGATCCATATCAACTCAGCAATTCAGTGATGACAGTTATGTATTTATTGTAACCATCTGGCAACAACTCACACCAATCAAAACATGTGGTGCACAAAATAAAACGGTATTAACCATTAATATTATTTACTTATAAAATGCTGTGTTGACAGCCACGTTAAACCCCTTTAATTTCCACCAGATTCTTCTTTCTGCTTCACATTCTAGCCACTATAATTTATACCCTGTAATGTTCCAATGTTTCACACTGTTTCCATATTGTAACTGCTAACATACACACAGCCGGTCACAGTAGCCGAGCGGTCTAAGGCATGCACTGTCTTCGCTCGCTTAGAAGACGGGATCGTGGGTTCGGATCTGTTTCCTGTGAGGTATGAACTTAATTCTTATATGTAATTCTTATACACTGCCGGTCACGGTAGCCGAGTGGTCTAAGGCATGCACTGTCTTCGCTCGCTCGGAAGCCGGGATCGTGGGTTCGGATCTGTTTCCAGTGAGGTACAAACTTAATTCTTATATGTAATTCTTATACACTGCTGGTCATGGTAGCCGAGCGGTCTAAGGCATGCACTGTCTCTGCTCGCTCGGAAGCCAAGATCGTGGGTTCGAATCACACCCAGGGCATGGATGTTTGTGTGCGTTTTTCTGTGTTTGTCTACAGGTAGAGGCCTTGCGACGAGCTGATCACTCGTCCAAGGAGTCCTACCGTATGTGTAAGATCTAGTAAACCGAAGTGAAACGGAGTGTTTCATGGAGGTACGCCTAGGCCCAAATGAGGGCTGTAGCGCCAAAAGAAAAAAAAAATATACACACAAGACATAAAGAAAAGAAATTTCATACAGAACTTTCAAGTAAATTTACTTGTATGATCTAACCGCTTACAGAATTTCACATGTAGGCTCTACAGTTTCAATGGTTCATTACTCATTGCCACAAAACTGAAAGCTAAATACAGAACCTGTATGCCTCCTCTCCCCCAAAATATACACTAAGTCTGGTAAAGAACATGATGATAACTCTGCCATAAGAATTATTCATCAAAAGACACAATGCCAACCTCATGGTACTAAATTGCTCGAAAGTATCCTCACATCTCATCTAATACAACATAACATCCAAAGTAAATACAGTATTAAATTATCTGATAATTAACATATACTATGTTAAATAATCCAAGAGAATGGCTTCCCTTATACAATACGCTATTACACTACCTCACTCTCCGTCATCTCTTCTTCAGTCTCTTCTACAATGATGTCACTCTCACCAGTGACACTGGAGGACTCCTGGTTGCTATTTTCCTTGCCATCAGCCTCACTGAATTGTATCTGCAGCTGATGAGTACTTGAACATAACTGCACTCCACCAGTGACAGAAGAATTACAGTTTGACTGATAGTTGACAGCTGACCTCTGCATACCAAATACTGTCTGGTTACAGGCTGGCTCCATTGACAGTTGGCAACAGCTAGCACTAGATGACACATTCACACTTTTTATGTCTGTCTGCAGACAGCTATCCATCACATCACATGGTATTCCTGCATCCAGGCCACATCGGCCATGATCCTGAAAGTGCTGTAGAACTGGTGACATGGTATCTGTCAGAGTGTTCTGATGTTTTGAAGAAATAAAGTGGGCCTGAAAACGTCCAGTATTGTGAGAACCGTCACTGCCCGAGTGTGGGACGAGAGATGCCTGAGAATAGAGAATATCCTCATGGAGTTCACCTGCAGGACCATACAGTGAAGAGTGGCCCACGTAACCACTCTGCTCTTGCTGTTTTAGTTGTACAGGCAGCTGAGTATGTTCAATTGGTTGTCCATTTTGTTGAACTTTCTGAAGATTACAGTATTTGATTCCTTGTTCCTTATTTTGCTCTATACAATCAGACTTCACTAAACCATTATTAGAACACTGATTACTTTGTTTATTTGTGTTTGAACTCTGAGTTTGTGAATGATCAAAACAAGAATCTGATGAATGCTTATGTTCAGGCTGCTCCTGAAGCAACATGTTTATCTGTGAAACAGAGCATGATGGTAATTGTGGGGTGTTTTGATTCTGTTGGATTCCATACCCTATCATGCCTTGGCTGCAGAACCAGCCCTGAGAGTCCAGGCTGTTATTACTTTTAGACTGTATGCTTAACAGTTCTTTGCTTACTGTTCTGTAGGTTTCTGCAGAAACAGGAGAACACATGCCAATATTCTCTGCAATTCCTATTCTATTACCACAACATGTATGGGCCAGACTCTGACCACTACATGATACGGTTTTCTCACTATACTGAGCTCTGCTACCTCTGTCCCTTTCTATCTGCTGCAAAGTACTGTTTACTGCAGGCATAACTCGAGTTTCAGACATCCATGGGTGAGGCTCTACATGACTGTAAGTACTGAAATTGGTTGTGGAGAAAGAACTTTGTGATGTATATCCTGTTTGTGTGCTGAACACGCCATTATACAGCGATTGTCCTTGGTTAGAAATCAAGGGATTGAACACTGGTGACTGTTGTACTCCTCTGTGGAAAAAGTGTCCTCCAGAACTCGTACTGTTATTAGCCAGTATCCCTGAAGCTTGACCAACATTTGATGACATTTCTGCTACTGAATCCAATACCACACTATATGGCAAGGTGTACATTTAAAGTCCATCCACTATTTGAGCACTGCCCAAAGAATTCTGCACATCTGACAGTTGATATCGGGGAGAATGAGTAAAAGGTTTTATAAGTACCACCCACAGCATGGTGGCAACTGGAAAATGACATGAACACATTATCACTATTCACTGCCGTCAAACTTAAGCAACCTACTAGAATCAAAACATCAAATGCAATTCGTAATTATTAACACATGAATTATTTTCAATACAGCTCCTCACTTGTATTACACTCACGGGATGAGCAATGATTAGACACACCGTCCAGTGTGCTGTAGTACATACACAAGTACCAATTCAGACTCTTTTTATGTAAAATCAGAAAATTTCATTTGAACGTTGTTCTCAAAAAATTTTTTACATTACCCGTAGGTTGTATCCCTGAAGTTTGCATTTTAAAGCCCGCTCAAACCTGAAACCATCAAACTGAAAATTGCATAACCTCAGCGTCGTTTACTTTCATAAAGTTTACCACATCATAGCAACGGTAAAAGGTAAGGTTAAGTTGTCCCTGTGCTTAAGTAATTAAGCACTACGCCATGAAAGCGTATGGGGGAGTGGAGAAGAAAATATGCAATATGACATTATAAAACTGAATTTAACGTGATCGCACCTCGAACAGCACAATTATTAAAAAAGTCAGTTAATACGTTTTCATACAAACAATAATATAAAGATTAAAACACAAGTGAAAGAGGAATTCGGTATCGTTGTAGTGGCATTAGACATGATCACGGTTACCATGTACTTACACGGTGTTTTAAATTCAGTGTGCAATTAGCTCAAAACGCGGCTTTACAAAATTTTCGTCTCAGTGTACAGTCTTCCAGAACATACAAGAATATGATATCGCAGGCAGTATTCCCCACAGATCTGGCAGAGGATTTTGAGGAACTTCACTCCCATTTACTGCTTTCTATTCACTGCAAGCACGGACCACTACACAAATCGCTTCATTTCATTTCATTTATTCACACTGCATAAATCCTGTCGAGAATACATTCTCATCGGATGTGGAGATCGTCCTAGTTATAGTCACAACAAAGAATTACAGTTGTCATCCAATAGCATACACATTTGTAATAAAATACTGATAAATATATACAATATAATAAATTATGTTAATTTTAGTAGTAAAAGTACTGGCAAACCTTATACAGAAGAAAGCAGCCTTCTGGGATTTGGCACCGTGTATATGTGGTGTTAACCGACGTTTCGGAGGAACGTATCGCCTCCATCTTCAGGGTAGAAGAAAAAATATAAGAAATCTGCAAGCGGAGAGACCGTGAGNTTATACAGTTTGTACAGTTTTATACCAGTGAATTCAATCATAACATTTTCTGTGCCTGGCTTCGCCTTGTCTTATACTGCGAACATGTTCATTCTCATGATTTTGTATTTGTACGGATCGAATACTGTCAGCTGTAGTAAAATTGGATAGTCTCATGGTGATTAATGAAGGCTAGTGCGATAGTAGTTATCCTTCTTACTAATTGAGCTCTCGGTTGTGGATGCATCCTATTTGCGGCAATATTCTGAACAAGGGCAGCAGATGGCAGCATAATAACATTGTGTCGTCATAGAGACTACATTGCCATAGAAGTGCACGTCTGTTCATTATTTGTCATTGTTACTAAATATTAGTTCGTGGAAGGGAAGAAAGTGAAGACGTGGACCAATTTGATTGAGGTGTTAGAAAAAGCTTGAAGTAAATTTTTGAACGAAACATTTGCGTGCTTGTCTTTGAAAAGAAGTGGGTATAAAAAATGTTCAGAAAATAATGGTACATATATCTTCAAGTAAGTACTGTAGAGGGTAAAATAGATGTGGAACAAGTCAGGTTACAAAATAAATACAACTAGGAAGTCATAATAGAATAGACACAAGACACATACACTTAACTTAACAAGCTGCTGTTAATTATGTAAGGTTTAATATTTATCAAATTAGAAGGAGTGCAACATAAGAAATTTTTAATGACAGCTGAAATTGTCTTTCATTAGTTGATAGATTTTCAATTTCTAGTGGGATTTTGGCAAATTTTACGCTTAGTTACTTCTTAAAATAGACTGTTATGAAGCAGTGTAAGATCAGCAATTGGTCTGTGGAGGTTGTGTCTCTATCTGGTGTTCTCTTTATAATCCTCAGAATTTGAGTAGACAGTTTCTACACAACTCACCTCTCTAAGCACCAACCATAATTCTCATTACTTCCTTCTGTAGAAGGAGTTCATTATTACGGTTAGTTAAATGTTTGCAGAATATTGTACTGTATGATGTGAGTGAGTGAAAGTTTGTGAAGTTCACTGTCTTTTAAACACTCTACACTAGCAAGAAATAATAGATATCTTATTTCATAGCACAGTGAATGTAATTTTGTTGGGTGGGTGGCTGGATATCATAGATTCTACAGAACAGGGCTTAGGACAAGTGAGTACAGTAGTAGCACATTTGGAAACAAAGTACAAGTACGAAGCATTCCACTCCACAACAGATTAAATTGTGTACACAGTTACATTGTTAGTCTGAGTTTTCCTGCTTTAGGAGCTCTTTATTATTTAACAAAAGAGATAACTTACAGTCCAGTGTGACACACAAGTTCACCACACTTCGATCTTCACTCGCCTTACATGTTTCGATTCAATAGAATCATCTTCAGAGGCGCACCAGTACGAGCAGGAACCACTGTCACATAAGATTTGACGTTATGCACTAAGGTTATAAATAGTGCTCACTGTATCACAATTTGCCCTTTGCGTTCACGTTGACGTGTAGATTTACATAAGATGTCATTTCGTCTAGGCGTCCTTTCTGGGTATTCGACTGGAATTTCCCACTGCACGCAATGTGATGTTTACCTTTCTTAAAATAGCCTCCTTATGTATTTAAAACTGTGTTAAAATGCTTTTGTGTTTAAAAAGTTAGTTACTATGTTAAAATCGTGAACCAACATTGGGTCATGCTGCTGTTTTTCTGGACGGTAGGAGATGTCGATATTTCTCTGCGTTGTGTGTTCCTGTTGTTAGTTGTGCAGCACACATGCGTGCTGTGTCGTATGTACAAATACAAGGAACATTCTCATGAAACATATACTTAATTTCACCAAAATGTGTGCTATACAATTTTTTTCATTTTAATCATTTATCAGCATGCAGACAGGGGAACTTCGTTGTTTTTGTTTTTTGTATATAGTGTGTATTGTGTATACTATATTGTAGGCTGTGCCATAGCTCAAGCTGTTTGTCGCTGGCTTCCCACTGTGGCGGCCCCTGTTCGATCCCGGGTCTGGTCAAGTGGGATTTGTGGTGGACAAAGTGGCGCTGGGCCAGGTTTTCTCCGAGTACTTCAGTTTCCCCTGCCAATCTTCATTCCACCAATTGCTCCACAATCACCTTCACCTATCATCTGGGGCTGGTACGATAGGCCAGAAATGGCCGCAGTACAAGGAACTTAGTTCCACCCCACTTACTTACTTATTCATGGAGCTGAGCCCTTCTGGAGGAACTGCGAATTCTGCAGCTACTCAAGAATTTCCCAGCATTTTATGGGACCCAAAGGTTCATTACCATGTTCACAAGAGCCCTCCACTGGTCCCTATCCTGAGCCAGATCTATCCAATCCATACCATCCCATTCTATCTCTCTAAGATCCCTTCTGATATTGCCCACCTACCTATGCCTTGGACTTCCCTGTGGTCTCTTTCCTTCTGGCTTTCCCACCAGTATCCTATACGCATTTCTCATCTCCCCCATTCGTGCTACATGACCTGCCCACCTCATCCTCCTTGACTTGATCATTCTAATTGTACTTGGAGAAGAGTACAAGTTATGAAGCTCCTCATTATGCAGTTTTCTCCAACCTCCTGTCACTTCATCTCTTTTCGGTCTAAATATTCTCCTCAACACCCTCAGTCTATGTTCCTCCCTTAATGTCAGAGACCAAGTTTCACACCCATGCAGAACCATAGGCAAAATTATAGTTTTGTATATTCTAATTTTTATGGTTTTGTGAAAACAGACAAGAAGACAAAAGGTTCTGGACTGAATGGTAGCAAGCATTACCCGAGTTCAGTCGCCTCTTACTTTCCTCCTGAATCAGGTTTTGATCTGTTATCGTTGTTCCCAAATATCTGAACTGTGCCACATTTTCAAAACATCTGTTTCCTATCTTTATGTCATGATTTTGCCCTGCATTTTGGTGACGAGACAGTAACATATACTTAGTTTTCTCTGTGTTTACTTCTAGACTAACCTCTTTACTTGCATCAATGAAAGTTTGTGTGTTTTTCTTTATATGATCAAGTCAAGGACGATGAGGTGGTCAGGTCATGTAGCACGAATGGGGGAGACGAGGAATGCATATAGGATATTGGTGGGAAAGCCATAAGGAAAGAGACCACAGGGAAGACCAAGGCGTAGGTGGGTGGACAATACTAGAATGGATCTTGGAGAGATAGAATGGGATGGTATGGATTGGATAGATCTGGCTCAGGATAGGGACCAGTGGAGGGCTCTTGTGAACATGGTGATGAACCTTCGGGTTCCATAAAATGCTGGGAAATTCTTGAGTAGCTGCAGAATCGGCGGCTCCTCAAGAAGGGCTCAGCTCCATGAGTAAATAAGTAATTGTTTTTCTTTATGGTATCTACATTATCACCCAGTAGATTCACATCATCGGCGTAGACCAACAGCTGATGTGTCCTGTTTAATTTCAGTCCCACCCGGTTTCCCTGGACCTTCCTGATTGCGTATTCTAAGGCAAAGTTGAAAAGGAGTGGCGATAAAGCATCTCCTTGTATTAGACTATTCTGGATAGGAAATTTATCCGACAAATGTTTACCTACACAGACTTTACTATACGTTTCGTTTAAACACATTTTAATCAACCTAACTAGTTTCATGGGTATCCCAAACTCTATTAGAATATTGTACAATACTTCCCTCCTGACTGAATCATGGGCTTTCCTGAAGTCTATGAATAGCTGATGTACTGTCTCATCATACTCCCATTTTTTCTCCAATATCTGATGAAGGCAAAAGATCTGATCTGTAGTTGATCTGTTACGTCGAAACCCACTGATGATCCCCAGTAATTTCATAGTCCCACCCCACTAGCATTAAAAAAATTACTATATTGTAGCTTATTTGTATATCAGTTATTGCATTTTTGTTACTTCCAGATTTAATGACGTTCATTTTATTAAGTTTTAAAATAAGTTTATTAGCCATGAACCATTTTTTTTCATGACTTTTAAGATGTGTTTTGATAGGTCTACTAGCTTGCTTACCTCTGGCTCAGAGAGTGTCATACTACCATTATCTGCAAATACAGAGGGGTCCAAAAAAATTTACTCACTCTTTGATAGTCAATATCTTTGGAACAAAATGACATGTAGTTACAATTCTTGCATGGAGAGAGTCATTGTATGTGTTCGAAATTACCACCATCAGTGGCTAAACAGCGTTGATGCCGCCAAACTGCTGAGCGAAGTACGGCTGTCAGTGTGTCTGGTGTGATGGCTGCACACGACGCTTCGATGGTTTCTCATAGCGTGGTCAGTGTAGCTGGCTTTTGTCGATAAATCTCATCCTTCAAGGTTCCCCATAGGTAGAAGTCGAGAGTTGTTAGGTCTGGAGACTGTGATGGGTACTCAATAGCACCTCATCGACCTAACCATCATCCAGGTAGAGTGTCATCCAAGTACGCCCTGAAATCTCGATGGCAGTGAGGTGGAGCACCATCTTGTTGTAGGTAAAATCTCTCTTCTCCAAACAGCTCTCGAATGGCAAGGAAAATCAATGTCTGAAACATATCGAGATACACATGACCAGTTACGGTACCTTCAAAGAAGAGAGACTGGACTTGTTACTATCCTTGGTTGCCCAGATCTATGCTTCTGCACATCATGAACAGTACCGCCAGCTTCAAATTTATCCTGAATACGGGCAATTGTTCGATGTGTTGGTGGCTGAGTTCCAAACTCATTCTGCCATTTTCGTTGTACCTCTTTAATGTTTTCGTACTTCTAGTACCACTTCAATACAGCCTTGCGTTGCTCAAAGAACAACCTTTCAGACATTGTTGCTTCTATCTTCTGCTCGCAGCGCGCACATGGCACGACACTCATGTGACTCATGTGACCTTTGCCATCTGTTGAGAAAACATTACACTACACTGCCACGCAAGAATTGTAACTACATGTCATTTTGTTCCAAAGATATTGACTATCAAAGAGTGAGTACATTTTTTTTTGGAGGCTGAATTGATCTTGGAAGTGAATAATTAATACACAAGACAGAAAGAAGCATACCAAGTATGGATCTTGAGGAACTTCATGGTGAATATTACCCCAGTTGGAATAAATATTCTCTTGAGTGGGCATTTTATCATAACTGTTTGTAATCAGTTTTTGGGTACAAAGTAAACCATTTACTAGAATTTCTGTTTATTCCATAATAAGGTGGTTTAGTCAATAATGTGCTGTGATTTACAGTCAAATGCCTTGTCATTGTCACAGAAAATTTCTGATACACTGGTTTCTATTATTGAGTGCCTGTAATATGTCACGAATAAGTCTAAATGTGGTATTGCTCGTGGGTAGATCCTTTCTAAAACTAAAGTGTTCATGAAATAAAACACCGTTGAGTCTGAATGGTGCATTACTCTCTTGAACACAGCCGCCTTTAATATATTAGAAATTAATGTTGTATTCTAGCGTCCTGTTGCACTGATTTTCGTCCATGATATGTATGCAGTGTCTGTCTTTTAGTGCACTCAATTTCACTTGTTATTTCACAACATGTTTCGGCACTATAGTGCCATCATCAGGTGCTGCATTTACGTTAATGTATTTCATTGCTTGCCATTATGTCATTTTAAAATTTAAAAAGTATTTAAAAATGTTCGTCACTTATAATAAATATTTATATACTAAAAACTTGTTAAGATTATATATCTTATCTGTCCCAATTCTTACATCGCGCATAGTTCCACCACTATGGGAGTCATTCCTCTTACTCTCAGTGTATATCGTGTCTCGTGTTGTATGTTCCCTGTTTGGTTGCGGGTGTTGTAATCAACACCCGCAACCAAACAGGGAACCCTGGGTCTACTCGGCATGGCAGCCACCGATTGGCCTACTGTACCTGCCCCGGGTGATTATGATGATGGAGAATTTGGTGTTATGAGGATTGGCAGGAGAAACCGAAGTACACGGAGAAAACCTGCCCCAGCGCCACTTTGTCCACCACAAATCCCACTTGACCAGACCCGGGATCGAACCTGAGCTGCCGTGGTGGGAAGCCAGCGACAAACTGCTTGAGCTATTGCGCGGCCAACAGTTATGTAATAGAAATATTCAGAAGTTTAGGTAAAGTCCCCATGAGGAGTCAGGTTAGAATACCTCCATCATAACCCTGCAAGTTGTAAAAGGCCATGAAAAGGGAATCCAGTGCCTGGGGGTATAATTGGGCTACCCTGTCACAGTGGGGCATAAATAAAGAGACCTGTTTCTCCAGATTTGGGGTTGAATGCAAGTCTGATGACCTTGCTCTTAAAAAAAAAGATTGTTGCAAAATACAAAGAAGTGAAAACCAGATGGTCTGATTCCCAGGAATGGATAAATCTGGCAGAATCTTCCAAGGAAGGCTGTGGCTCAAAAAGGGCTGTTTTGTTGCCAGTGGTGATGGGAAAAGGTAGAGTTATCCCTTGGCTTAATTAATTAATTAATGATCACGCCATGAAGACATACGTGGGAGTGGTGGTATAGGCCCACCATTCTTAATCTCAGCAGAAGATGGAGATGAGCAGTGAACTTCACACCCCTGCCACTTTACCCCCAGGGAAATAGCCCCCAGTACCCATTGAACAGGAGGCTGGTTGGGCTCCAGAACTGGTCTGAACATTTTGAAGAATGAAAAATCTCTTGCCTTTACTGGGAATTGAACCCTGACTCCTCAGTCATCCAACACATAGCCAAGTCACTATTCTGACTGAGGTATCTGGGCCCCAACTTTTGTCACAGCAATATAGGTAACTGGAATCAGTATTGACTTCTGAGCTTCTGAGAGATCACTCCTGTATATGTCAATCCTTGCCAGCAGTAGTTTAATAGGCTGATTAAAATGGTAAATGTGCTGTGTGTATATATACTTCGCAAAGTTGTGAAGTTTGTTTTCCTAATAATTAAACAAATTTCCAGGTGGGACAGTTCAAGACAGACCTCCATGGAGCCTGTCAAGATTGATAGCATTATTCTGGAGTTTCTTAAATTTCATATTTATGTTGTAAGTATGAAATCATATGCATAGAAGTGAGTTATTTTTTAGTTCACAGTTCTTTAATTATATCTTGTAAACTAAAATTTGCAGTCAGTTATGGTTTGATTGTGTGATAGTGTTACTGTCATTCCCCCCAGCCATGGAATTGGCATCATGTCGCTTTCTAGAATGTCACTGTATTTTGTCATGTCTCTATACATAATTACATTTTATATAACTCCAGAATTCTATAAGGAATACAGTTATTGGTGCATCTTTCCACAAATTCTCTGTTGTTTGTAATATAATCACTTAAAAATTAGTTGTATTAATTAGTGCCATTGTGAATTGCAGCTTTAAGACTTTGGTCAACCCTGACTTAAACAGATATGGAGACAGGTATACACGAGATTACAGGCCTGGACCCGGGTAAGAAGTAATTTATATTGGATTATGTGGTAGTGACCTAATGATCCAGTTAGTTGATATGCTTGTAGTTATGCTTAAGGTGATGATTACAGTGCCATACATTTTGAATGCCCATCATAAGTATCAGTGTGAAAGCTATACTAACTCTCAAGGTAGGAAAACACTAGCCTAATGAGTGTTTAATAATTGAGAATCCTGAATTTTCATGAAAAATATGCAACCCTTGTGTATGACATCAGTGTATGAAATATATTTATGACCCCTTAAATTGAGTTGCTTTCTGATGTTATAAAAATCGAACCATTATGTGTGGGCATGTGGAATTTTGTATGATGAGAGGTTCTAAATATGGCTACATATTTTGTGTGAAGTATTTTTGTTCTGCATTGATATGTGCCAATTTGGGAACAGTACAAATACTTATAGTTTCAAGGATATAGAAACCAAATTTGTTTCCCCTTCACCCACACTTTGTATGTTTCATTTACAAGGAAACTATCATTTGGACCACATTCCCCATATTAGATTTTGTGTCTTGTTTTGAACTAGTAGGTGAATATATTTCAGGAACCTCTGCCCATGTTGTACCACACAAGATAAAAGCCTGAAACCTTTCTTGAGGAATTTCTGTACTCATGTGTTCTTTATGTTAAGAGCATCAAATGAAAGGATAATGGAGACATTATGTCTGCCTGAACACGTGATTCATCTATAGATGTGTGACTGGTTCTGATTAAATTTGTTATTGGGGTGTCTACACCAGAAGTTGTCAGATTAATTTAATTTTGGTGCATCATCGGTCAATTTACTTGAAGTCAGATTCAAACTTCGTCACATGTCTCAAAGAGCTTATTATACAAGGGTTGGATAAAAAGTAGTGGCAACACTGCTGTAACATGAAAGATGTGTGTCAGGTGGCACTAGCGCTGTCTGTAGCTGATAGCAGAAGTTCAGTTGAAGTAGTGCAGTGAGTGGCTCTGGTTGTGTTTCATTGAGTTGCATTGTGCATCGTCTTGAAGTGCAGAAGTCCAGTTCAAGCACCCTAACAACATGTTTATGAAACAAGAACAGTACTCCTGGATAAAAATTGGAGTTGCACGAGGTCGTAGTGCACAGTATTGTTATCCGGGACTGCGAGAAGCATGTGGTGATGCTGCTTTGCCATATCGCACAGTGGCACAATGGATGAAATTGTTCCATGAAGGGAGGGATGCCATTCAGGACAACCCCATGTTGACAACCACACAATGCAGCTTCTTGCTTCTTTGCTGGATGTCAATCGTCGATGGGCTACGTGGGAGTTAGCTGCTGAGGTAGGCATTTGTCACAAAACCGTGCTCCACATTCTGCACGATATTCTTGGATACCGCAAAATTGCAGCGCGTTGGGTACACCTTACAATGTCTGAGGTGCAACAACGGCAGCGTTATGCAATTGCACAGGACTTGTTGGACTGGTACCAGAGGGAAGGTGATGACTTCCTTGGAAGGATCGTCACTCTGGACGAAACTTGGGCTTGCTCATACGAACCACACTTGAAGCGACAATCAAATGAATGGAAGCAGAGTAATGTGAAGGCAATGTTCAATGTGGCATATGACACTGATGGAGTGATACTGCATCACACTGTACCTCAATGACAGATAGTAAACACTGCCAACTTCTTCAATTTCCTGCGTAATCATCATCGTCCAACACTCAGGAGAAAGTGATGACACTTATTGGCAATGAACCCATCATCCTTCATGACAATGCAAGGGCTCATACTGCTGATGCTGTCAAGGATCTCCTTCGCCACAGGTGATGGGAAATACTGTAACATCCGCAATGCTCAGCTGATATGAGTCTGTGCTATTATGATCTCTTTGCCAAAATGAAAGAACCACTGCAAGGGACACGTTACAACACAAGAGAGGAGATTATTTGTGCTGTAGGGCGGTCACTGCTGAACATTGACAGAAGTGGACGCACTGATGGTGTACGACGCCTTCCACAAATTTGGCAGAAGGTGGTACACATGGGGGGGTGATTATATTGAAGGAATGTAAGTGTGTTTACCTCAGGTAATAAAGTCATTTCAGAACTATAGAGATGTTGCCACTACTTTTTATCTGACCTTTGTACAAGCAACTAGTGGTGTCATAAAACATAGATCTGTTCTCGTATCTATGCCTTTATTTGAAACATTTTACAGTACGGCAAATGTTAATGAAATAGTGGAAAATTTCTGACTCTTTACATTGTGATGACTGTGACACTGCTTAGCTTTCTAAGAATGGGATTTTAGTTGCAGTGAAAGAATGCTGAAAGCATTTCTATATTCAGAATAGCAAAGAACACACTGTTTTTATAATGTTGACTGTGAAACTGATTATTCTACTTTTTTCCTTAGGCCTCCACGACCACCCACAAGGAGAATGGGTCGATTTGGGAGCGGCAGCATTAATGACTCTAGCACCTGTTCTAGAGGATGAGGCTAAGACCTATCCTCCCAGACAATGTGCCTCATTTCATGTCGGTGTCTGTGTTCGGTAGATTTCTCTATTGACACTTGAAAGACATACTGTAGGACCAATATAGTGACAGTATTGGAACACGCACACTTACAGATATTATGTCCAGTAGGAAGAGGCACATTGCTGAGAGAACAGCCAATTAATTATCTTCAGGTTGTGCCATACCTTATGCTTTCTGCTTCAAATTCGGCACAACCCTTTCCATGTGTATGAACCCACAGGGACCCTTACATGCATAACTGGAAGAAGCCATACAGCATCATTCCCAATCTGAAATACTGCCACATGAATTAATATGAACTGGGAAAAGTACCCTATTAATAATGACTTACCATTGGGCTTTTTTCCCCTCCAGACTATATATTTATTTGATTTTGTATTACACATTTCAGACTGTATCAGTTGCAGTGTGATACATACAGTCAGAAGTAAATCTAAATTCAGGAGTCAGTAATGACCATCTCATTTTGTGATGACTGTTATAGACAGCCAGAACAGAACATCTCCAAAGAACTGGTCTCAACCAGAAGCATCGTGTAGATTCCTTAGATGATCTTTCTGATGTCATGGAGTCTTTATTTTTGCTCTACTGGATAAATAGTGGGAACCCCAAATCTCAAGACTGTAACTGCCAAAGTGCACAGATAACATCAAAGGTTATCAGATTTTTTTTCGCAAAGGGCCTGAATATGGCCATTCATTGAGTCATGTTAAAAAATAAGTTTAATAATATAAATAATCAAGAATACAGATTGTGTACAGGCTCATAACACACACTCCTTAGGGGACACTACTGCTCATTCAAACAAAACCAGACTCATAGGTGCACTGGTGTAGATATGCATCAAATTCTGATTTCCCTCTAACAATAATAACTGAAATGAAAGTTTGGCTGTCTTTGACATAGTAAATAGTGTGGCAGAGGCTGCATTGATCGGCTAATCATAAACTCATACAAGTTTACTCGAGAACTGACTAGCCAGTAACTCCTGGTGATGAACTAAATAGTAGCTTTAGCCTCATTAAATTTCTCTAGATTCTTTCATCCAAGGCTCCTTTTTTTCAAACTTATAGTTCATCCAGTTACACTGTAGAGTCTAGACAAATCTTGCCTCCTCACTGATGTGGTTTTAGGTAGCCCTTCCATGGTGTGTCCTTATAAATTTGACATTTCAGCAGAAATAGTGTGGCAGAGAGAAAGAGGGAAGCTTGGATATTTTAGTTGGTTTCTCTCCTCTTGTAGCTCCTCACTTGTCTGGTCCTTGCCCTCAGCTTGTAGTGACTGTAGGTGGACCATGCCAAACAGAATACAGACCACACATTTGGTCCAAGTTTATATGAATGCTTAACCGGTATCCAGCCGACATAGCCACTGCTGAAAACATTCTTCTCCAAAAGTTTCAAGTCTTCCTCTTTCTGTCTTTCAACTCATAGGCCAGTCTTTTCTCCACACCGCAGTCCTCATTACAGCAAGGGCCTATGCATTAGTCTTCCTTTTGTGCAAAAATGTTGTTACTTCATTTTGGCCAAATCATTAATTGGTGCTTATGGTGATCTGTTTTGGACTTCTGTGTTACTGAATTCCAAAAATCAAAGTACCCAGAACTGCCCTACTGTCTTGCAATAGACTTTTTCACAGTTTTTAAAAAATACAATTCTTTATATTTTGATTCTGTTGGCTTTTTGCAGTTGTGACATTCTGGTGACCTTCTTATGACGTCACTTTTATAAACCTGAACGAACAGGAGAATTGTTGACAGATGTTTGGGTATATACTGGAAAGTACAATGTATTTATGAATTCCTATTTAGTAAGTTTTTATGGCAGTTTTCACATAATTATCATAGTATAAATAAATAATGTTTGTACAGTCAACTAGAGTATGTGTACTCATGTACAGTATTTGTGAATCTCTCATTTATATGTTACATTGGAAGTATTCAATGAACTGTGCAGAAAAATGCATTTTTCACTCAATATTTTATATAGTCTTTTCTTACTGCAATTTCTTAATTTCTTTTTAAATATGTCTGATATAGGGACATCATACATGTAAATTGTATAGAATTATAGCATGTTACTTAAATTATTATCCGAGATGCTTTACATTCATTTGGCAACTGAGTTCAGTTTTTTCCCAAACATTCACATTTTTAGTGAAATTTCACTGTTTTATTATGCAAGGAAGGCAGAGGGCCACCTTGATTTTATTGCATTAGGGGAGCAACGGGTTAACATCACTGATTACATTCATGTTATATAGTATAGTAAAAGGCCACGCCATATCTCAAGTGGTTAGTTGCTGGCTTCCCACCCCGGTGGCCTGGGTTTGATCCCAGTTGGACTCCACCCTCCACTAAGTGAATTAAAAAAATTTAATTATATAGTATGGTAATTTGTAATCACAATTAGAACATAACCATTCTGAGTGGTGATTTGGATAATTGGTTAATGAAGACTATACATGAAAACTTGAATGCAGTTTCAGTAGCATACTTTCATTTGGTTTTAGAGGTCTTTTACAAAACTTGTGATCTTTAAAAAGACAAGATATTTTCAGTTGGGTATACTTTATTTACATAACATTTCTAGACAAGCACCGTACAATTCTTAATTCAAATGCAAATACAGCTATGTGTTGAGATGCTGTCTCCCTTAAAAAAAATATTAATATATACTACTGTCAGAGAATTGAGCTGATATTTATATTCACATTATTATTAATAATGGGCTCTTCATCATCATGACATGGTGCAGCCTCTGGTTGCAGTGATGATCTCCAGATATGGAGAAGAGCTACAGTATATACATTTACAGCCAGCCTACAAGGGGTGGTCCTTACACTTGTAGGTTCGGTGTGGGGCAACACCCTATCACCCTAAAAATACATTATATAATGAACCGTCAAAAAAGACATGAGACTTGAACAGATACTTTTGGAAACTGGCAGTAACAAAACTGTGGTTTTCTGGGATGTACTGCTGTGTTAATCCTGAACTAAATGCTGTGACATCTCAGAAGACCATAGCCATAACATTTGTATTACATGTATGACAAATAACCTTACTTGGATGGGGACTTCAACTGAAGAGGTAGAACTACAACAGGTTCATTTGTCTTTGGGTTATCTGCGTAGATACTCCATGTTTGTCGAACACAGTCAAATATTCCTGCAATTAAGGAGCCGGTTAAGTTACAGAATTCACACAGCTTACATCAAGCATATTCAGTATACTACATGTGATCTGTGTAGATCCCAACACCACTGTTTTACTTTCAGTACAGCTTCTTTTTCCAGTTTTGCATGATGAGGCATTTTAACCCGTTGCCGTGGTTCGTCGTGTATGTTTCGTCAGGGATTTAAATCGTCTGGGGGGGTTCGACGTGTATGTTTCGTCCAGCTGCACACGTATGTTATAACGCCCATAATAATTGATGGTTTTGCTGTAGATTGTTAGATTTTTCACTGGCCTGTTGTCAGGAGGACTGTATTTAATGACACACGCGTTTAAGAGCGCTAAGTCGTCGTTACATATGCCTGTCTTGCAGCAACGTTCCTGTGGCTATTGCGAGCTGTTTCTGTTATGAATGATGTGTTTTGTTTGCTCTGAAGCTATAAACACCAGAGACTGATATGTGCTGGTGTTTATAATATCATATTGCCCTGAGCTGGCTATTCAATTGGAATTCTTAGAAGAGGGATGTACAAAAGTTTATGCCTGCAAAATCGATTGCTTTCGCACAGTACATAGCACCCATTTCTTAGAAAAACGCCACATTTTAAGGCAGAACACTGTGGTCACCCCCTGAGACGATACGGATGTGTGTGGGGGAGGGAAAAGAACTCATTCCTTCGCTCATTATCGCTCCAGTTGACTCCATTTTATCGTACTGACCTTGGTGGTCGTTTCGAGGGATGACCATAAATATTTTTTTGAGCCAGCTAAGCTCTACTTTCGTTCACTACATACCAGACAGTTCTTAGAATAACTTCATGAATTCTGTGGTCACCCCTACGACATCTCCTGCCGCCAAAATGGATGGAATATCAAAGGCATAGCAACAACCCCTTGTTATGATAACTCGTAACGTTGAATTTACTACAGCTGACCTGGCAACTAAACGGGTCACGGAAAGACATTTCCTTGAAGTATACCCCTCACGGGTAAGAAGGCAAGGCCGCACATATGTGTGGTTAAAAAAAAGGGCCAAAAAAAATACACAATATTGGAGCGGAGAATGGTGAACGTGGGGCACCGTTGGGTTATACGAATGCTTCAAGGCCTTCCTTCTACTAAACCAACTGCCTCCATTACCGAGATACAGGGCGCTCATATTATAAGGTAAGGTTATAAAACCACCATTTAAGATCATTTTAGTGAAAGTTTCATCCTTCAAGGCGTACCATTCACTGCTGAAATACTAAACAACCTGCTTCCATTGCCGAGATACAGGGCGCTCATATTATAAGGTAAGGTTATAAAACCACCATTTAAGATCATTTTAGTGAAAGTTTCATGTTCCTATCTCATAGAATTTAAGAACAATGATGAATAAATAATTTTCGAGCAAAATTTAAATGGCCGGCTGAATATATTACCGCAGGAGCCGCGGCCGCGGAATTTAAATGACCACGTCAAAGGGTTAAACTTAAGTAGGATGATTTTCAGAGTGACGTTTTATTTTTGGTTTATTTAACAACACGTTCATTAGTTAGTATAAAATGATTGAATATTGGTGAATAATGGAGTGGAAAAGATGTGGATGTAAAGATATAAATTTTCTATTTTGATGATGAAAGGAGGAAAAGAGGAAAGGAAGAAAGGGAGTAAAGGATTAAAATATGAAAAATATGTTCCCCCATTAAAGTTGAGTAGGCCTTTTCCAGTAGTAGACATAATTAGAGAAATGAGCAAGATAAAACATGAAGAAAGCAGTCTTCTGGGATTTGGCACCGTGTATATGTGGTGTTAACCGACGTTTCGGAGGAACGTATCGCCTCCATGCTAATATGAAACCTGATGATTAGCTAGCCATCTTACCTACAGCTACAGTCTTCACATAATCATCATCACCAGATTCCTGGAAAATTGGATACTCTTTATTAGACTGATCACCCAGGATGTTGATAACATCTTTTCTGGAGGCAGGATGTGGGAAACATTTCATGGCAGCATGACGATGATCACTGCTTGTCATTATTTCACCCCCTGCTTCAGGAATTTGCAATCTCAGATATCTGCAGAAATAAAATGAGTCATATCAATTTTGTATCACCAGTGCTCCATACTTATATCTGAGCTAGCGTGTCATTGTAATTTGAGACTTCAGCTGTGGTTTCACTTCTAGCACATGATTGAAATCAAAATAATGAAGCTTTTATAGCAAATTCTAACATACTTGTTGCAATGAAAGATATGTTCTCCAGGACTGGTAGTGAAAATACTAAGTGAAGATTCATTAGCTGCACCCACTGGAGGTCCCACCTCTGCATTATGGAACAGTCGGTCCCCCTCCTGGTTTAGGAATGTCATATTGATACTAACTGCATCTCCAGCCCCACAGCCAGAGTCGCGCAGAATCTCTTGTGCATGGGCAAAGTTCTCTGCTGCTAGCAGAGCTCTTGTCAAAAAGGAACGAGCTGTAAGCATAGTACTTGGAGTGACCAGATGTGCAAACATCCTGTTTTAAAAGAGTAATCTCTAAATTGAATGAAGGGAGTGAAGAAAACCTAAGTCAGATCAACCAGTCTCCAAGCTGAAATTTGATGCAGGACCTCCTAAATATGAAGCAGGAGTGCTAGCCACTCGACCACAATGTTCAGTCTAGTGAACTAAATATGCTAGGCATACTTACGCGTCTTTCCAGATGCCAGAATCTTGGCACTAATAACATTGACAGAATAGACAAATCCATGGTGATTGTAGCTCATGGTGTAGCCTGGTAGATGACCTGCGTAACACAGGGATGTGAACCGTTCCTCAGTAACTTTCCAGCGACCTTGTGGCAAATCAGAGATAATGTGAGCTGACACAAAGTAGAAATGATTCAGCACTTCAGCCAAGGCATCCTCAGTGTGACCTAGAATCTCCTGCAATCAGAGGGGAAAACAGTACTTCTCTTTTCTTCAGATACGTCCTTCTGTGTACTGAGGATAGCATTTTGTGTGCTGTGCTTGTTATTGCAAATTCAAACTATGGAAAATTCATCAGGCAGAACCTCCAAGTTTCACATTGCCACCACATCTGTAACTGGTAACAATGAAAGTATACTTCATAGAGAATTTCTAGGTATATGTGTGCTCTAGAACAGTGGTTCTCAACCTTTGTCAGACTGCGGCCCGGTAATTTTTTTTTTTTGATAAGAAGAGGCCCCAGGATAATTGATGTTAGGGCCCGGTACTGGGCCATGGCCCAGCGGTTGAGAAACACTGCTGTAGAAGGGGGATGTAAGAAGTGTTAGAGATGGAAAGACAGCTGACCCAGAACAAGACTAAGGGCCTATGCCATGAAGTTGATGATAATGGTGAAGATGATATATGGTCAATCTATAAAGAATTGCACATGATTAGCTCCAGTGGTTCTTTATCACCATCAGACTGAATGCAATATGTGGATTTAATGTGACCACCATGGTTACACTCTACAAAACTTACCTTAATAAATACTGGTTACCTTTCAAAGATCTATTAACATACAAAATTTATGGGCATAATATTAAGTTTCAGTAATGCCGCTTCTGCCTCACAAGTTTGCATGGCTGTCATATTGCTGTTATTGTGGTAAAACAAAGTAAAAAAAAAGTAAAGCTATCCCTATAACAGGCCGTGAAGGCCCATAGGGTTGTGAGATGTTGAGGGTCCCACATTATCTAGACAGTTGGCTCAAAGGTGGCAGTAAGGTTGTCAGCCTTATGTGCCGGCCACGCTTCACTCCCCAGGAAAATTATTTAATTAATTCCTGGTACTGATTTCTGTTAGAGGCTGAGTTGATCCCAGGGCCAGAGTGAGGCTGGAAGGATTAGGTCAATTGAAAAAAATTCAATGACCTCATCAGGACTTGAACCTGTGGCTTTCCGGCTTGTAGCATAGTGCCTCAACCAACTATGCTACCATGTGCCCCTTGTTATTGTGGTAGGAAATTACAAATTTTGAAGGGGGTGTGGCCACTAGTGGAATGACATTTATGAAATCCATCGATTAGTTGAAATGTTATTGGTGGAATGACACATGGAAACGATACTATAAGCCCATCTTTCCTTATCCCTCTATACATATAAAAAATAATACATCGTCTCCGCATCAGCTGCAACAAATCTGCAGAAACATTGATGGAGGCACCACGTAATGGCTTACCTGTTGCCACAGACATGTGCATTTGCATGTGAATATTGCTAATAATATAAGAAAATGAAAGCTAAGAAGTTGGGAAATGCATGCTTTGTTGCACAGCACAAAATTGGTTACTTATTATAATAAGAACCTGTTACTATGGACTGAAGATTCATATATATTGTGAGTCCAAGTAATTTCTCCCCTTAACTACTTGCATAGCACAGGATCCTTGAGATGCTGACACTTACTCAGCATGATAACTTCTTTTTAAGATCTTTTAGAATGGCATATGTTACATTAGGTACAGCTAGTTAATTGTATTCTACAAAATGTTATACAAATTATATATTTGATAAATATAGTATTATATGAATTGATAAAATAGATGGACACACAGGTATGAACAACAAAAGATATTAACACTTGAAGAACCCAGGTTCAGAATTTACCTCTCCAGGATGGTTACAGCAAACTGTGGAACATCCTGTGCCATGGCTGTTGGCTGATTCCTGCCCCAAGACATTGGGTAGCATTTCGTATATGTGAAGCAGAAATAACTGTAGCAAGAAACAAAAACAAAATCAATCTGCTGTCAATTAAGAGTTATGTCTTATGAGTAGTAGCATTGTATAAATTTTGGAAGAAAGCAAAGTTTTAGAGGAACTTATCTTGGTATAGTGGTAGTTAAGTTCCTCCAGCATTTTATAATATCCCTTCTACAATATGCTGATACAATCCAGAAGTCATAATTATTAATCCCAATCACAATAAAAACACCACACGTCATACCAGGCTAAAGTGCTTTAAAACAGTTTATGTGAGAGCACCATACATATATTATGTATTAAGTAGTGCAAACAAGTTTATTCTATGCCTAAGCACAGTGCCACAAATATACTCTGGACATGGAGGTATAGATCCATACACATTCTAGACTTCAGTACTAGATGAAGTTGAGTGGTGAGCTTCACATCCCAGCTGCCTTACTTCCAGGAAAAGAACCACTGGTACCCTTGGATAGGAATTTGGGTGGACCTCAGTGCCAGTTTGAACATGGTGGTGAAGAAAGAAATCTCTGCCAGTGCCAGGAATGAAAGATGACAGTCCACCAAGTAGTGTTGAGATAAGAAAGTTGACCACAAAAATAGTTCTTCCTCATTATTGGCTACAAAAACTCTGGTATTTATGCAAATGAATTCAACACTGAACACATTATGGATCTTAACACAGTTCACATACTGTCCACTCTGAACTCAGATATTTACTTTTGTACAAAGTACAGGATACAAAATTAGGTTAAATCTAATTAATGACTTAGGTGATATAAAATATATATGAAGGGCATTCCATATATAGTGCCTCCTATTCTTTTGTGTTAATATGTAACGTCTGAGCCTGATGTTGGTGGGGTTGTAGTAAAGGTTGAACCTTCCTGCCAATGTACTGTTAGTCTGGTTGTGCGACAGATAGCGACAGCAGAGCAGTCTACTAAAATGGCGTCTGACATAGAAGTGTGTACGAAACAGAGATGCGTTATTGAATTTCTCACTGCAGAACAAATTACATCCATCGACGCTTGCTAAAGGTGTATGGAGATGATACAGTGGATGTCAGCGCAGTGAGGCGGTGGGTAGTGCGTTTCAACAGTGGCGAAAGTGAAGTGCACGACAAACTGCACCTTGTACATCCCTGCTCAGCTGCCACTCCTCACAATGAACAGCGCCTCAATCAGCTCATCTGTACAGATCAGTGGATAATGACCAGGGAACTGTGTGCATGGCTTAATATCGGCTGTAATGCATTGGAAACGATGTTGGGGAAGCTGGATTATCGCAAAGTTTGTTCCAGGTGGGTCCTGCGGATGCTTACACAGGACCACAAAACTCATTGAATGGAAGTCTGTCAGGACCTGTTGCACCAGTTTGAGGCTGAAGGTGACAAGTTTCTGGACAGCACTTGTCACCGGAGATGAGAGGTGGTGTCACCACTATGAGCCGGAATCCAAAAGACAGTCCATGGAGTTGCGACATCTGGATTCCCCAAGAAAAAAGAAGTTCAAGACACAGCCTCAGCAGGGAAAGTGATGTGCACGGTCTTTTGGGATAGGTGGGGTGTGATTTTCTTGGATTTCCTGGAGCCTGGTGAGACTGTCAGTTCCGAACACTACAAGACGACGCTGACTAAGCTGAAAGCCCGCATTTCCCAAGTCAGGCCAGAGAAGCAGACAACCTTTTGCTTGCAACACGATAATGCTAGACCCCATATCAGTTTGGCGACTACTGTGCACATTGCAAAGTTTGGCTGCACTGCCCTACCACATCCACCTTATAGCGCGATCTAGCACCTTCAGACTTCCATCTCTTTGGGCCTATGTGGGCAACATTTTCCAGACAACGATGCTGCCATTGCAGCTGTAAGAAAGTGGCTAGCCTCTGCTGGCGCAGCATACAGGCTCTTGTTCATCGCTGGCAAAAGTGCATAATGAATGGTGGTGATTATGTGGAACAATAACTGTAAATAGCTGAAATCTTGCTCTATGTAACTGCATCATTATGCCTTCTGTATCTGTTGTAGTTTTCATTAAAAAACAGGAGGCATTATATATGGAACACTCCTCATACTTAACTGTAGTGTTTAAATTATTACATGACAGCTCAACTACATGCAAATAGCACCAAATGACACTGCAGGTTTTCTGCTACCTGCAAACTCTTAGTGCAGTACATTTGATTGGGAACAAATATGCGTATAAACTTTATTATGATATAAAACTGCACCTTGTGGAAGGGCACTTGAGCTCCATCTGCAGTCCCTTCCATCTCCCTCACATACTGTGGGAAACTCTTGTGGACAGAGGTCAGAGTCTCCTCGTACACTTTCTTGCCAGCATCTGTCTCGTACAATGGCAGAAGCACTTTGTTCAGATTTGGTGAAGCAGCTAAGAAACTGTGAATCAGGCTACTGAAAGTGCGCCCCTAGTCAGCAACACACCAATATTAGTGTTAGAATTGATATTTTCACAAGGATAAACTTAAAAGCTATCTTCTCTCTTTTCAATTCATTTAAAATGTTGTCTGAAGTATGCAAGTTCAAAACTACAGGTCTTTCTTCAGTTTAAATAGCCTGGAGAACTTCAGGAACCCTGTACACTTCTTCCAGGATTATAAATTAAAACAAGAGTAGAAAGTTGTACTCCAGTAGACTGCGCATATTTATCAAATTAATTTTTTGCAGTTTTGCATATCTAATTGGCTTTGATGTCTATTTAGTGCACAGAGAAATCTACAGTTGCAAAGCCAATCACACTGCAGAGAGAAGAATGATTTCTCATTTTGTCTTGTTAAATATTCACCATACCAAAAGCAAATGTTGAAATACAAATTGCAAATATATGTTAAAACCAACCAAATACTGGTACTTATCATTTGTATGACAGTCACTTTCATACCAGAATTCTGATAGAATAAATACTGCAATTCAATAGTATCCAACTGGTCTATATGGCCAGCACAAGATAATACTAAAGCTGAGCTTGTTCTCTTGAATAAATTATTCACATTAACCTTGGATGTCATTCCCAAATATAGAAAGCCACATAAATTGCACACTTGAAGGTCATAATACAGTGTGTTCGGTTCATTGATTTTGTGGTTCCTATTAATTAGATGTTGGTTTTGTTAATGAAAGTCTTAATATTTGATTTTTTAAAAAACACTAAACTAACACAAACAACCAAATGACTGACCAACTACTTGCTTTCCTGTACTGGACTAAATGAACTAATTGTCTGGATGCGCTAAAATGATAACTGGACTGACTGGAGTGGTTAGAATGAATGGAATGACAGGCTGCGTGAGAGTACTGAATGATGGGAGTGACTATACTCCTTGAAGTAACTGGTATGGCTATCCTGAGTATGCTAGACTAGACTAAGTGGCTGATGTGATTTTACCAAACGATTACAATAGATGAACTGTCTGGAGTGACTGCTTTTACTAGACTGATTGGTTACACTACTTGGAGTACCAGATGTGACAAGAATTAGAGACTGGAATAACAAGACTGAAAGACTACAGTGACTACGCTATTGACTTGGCAGTTCACTCACTGACTGTACTGAGTGACTGACTTTCTGGTATTAAATCTTGAAGCTCCAGCACTGCCAAAACAAGCGCCCACCACAGTACCTGATACTTAAACTAATTCAGTTTCACCCACAATTTTCAAACTTATGTTATGTACTACAGTTTTAATATTATCCTTTAAATTCTACCTCAGTATTCTAAATGGTCACTTTCCAGGAAGTTTGCATACAAAAATTTTAATTAGTTTCTGTAAAAACTTCTGTGGTATTCCTCATTTGCCTGCATTAAAGATGAAAGGAAACGGATCTGGTCTGGTGCATAATGTGTAATCCACCTTGCATTTAATGCTATGTGGCTGTGGATCACTATCAGATTACATATTCTAGTTACCACAGTATCCCCCCCCCCCACACACACACACACACACAAACAAATAGAATCAGAACTTCAAAAATTATTTTACAACTACATGTATTTTGTATCTTCTAGAGACTAAACACTTCATACTGAACACACTATTTCTGGTTTCCCTTTTGTGGCCTTCAGTGGTGTGACTGACCAAGTAAAAGGACATAATGTTAGGGGACACTCTGCACCCTTCGGAAATAGGGAGGTAGACTCAAGTTACAAACCCCACATCCTTGACGGACATAAATGCCTAACAATGCAAATTACTTCATATATTCTTGTGCATAATTTTTAATTATGACCTTGACCTATGTGAAGTTATTTGTTGCGTGACATACCCAACACGTGACAATATTTAAAATGGGGTCAGTAATCTCACTGGTCAGCATTTCTTCTTACAAATAGACTTTAAAGGATTCTGACGATGGTGTATGCTGTACAGAACTACTAAGGTATACTAAGGTATATTTTGGACTCTATCCATCGTCTCCCAATGTTAGCAACATCTACATGGAACACTTTGAACAACTGGCTGTCGACTCGGCGCAGGACAAACCATCGCTGTGGCTCCGGTATATGGATGATACATTTGTGATCTGGCCTCATGGTGTAGAGGGGATACAGAATTTTCTTACCCACCTCAATAGTCTGAGACCAGCCATCCAGTTTACTATTGGAATAGAATCGGAGGGAATGATCCCCTTCCTGGACGTTCTGGTCATAAGAAAAGGGACGGCTTCAACCACGAAAGTTTACAGGAAACCTACCCACACTGGCTGATATCTTAATTTCAATTCCAACCACCCCCCACATGTCAAAAGAGGAATTGTTCATAGTCTTCATGATAAGAGCTACCACCATATGCCAAGACCAGCAAGACAGGTTAATGGAGGATGACAACCTGAAATGTGACCTGCAACTCAGTGGTTATTCTCTAGGCTTTATTGACTCAGTTATCACGTCCAAGGGTAGTAGCCATCAGAGAAAAGAGGAAAAGCCTCTGGGCACGGTTTATATCCCATATGTCAAGGGCATCTCTGAGAGGTTTAAGCGCATAGGAAACCAGTATAACATTAGGACCGTCTTCAAAAATAAACACACTTTACGATTTTCACTCGTGAGAATGAGGCCAAAAAGGGATCCTCATTGCACATTGCATTTACAGCATTCCCTGTGAATGTGGCAGAAGCTACATTGGTGAAACAGGCAGACCGCTGGCCATGCAAATCTGTGAACACAGACATAATCTCAAGCAGGGTCTTTTAAAGAAATCCAAGTTGGCTCAGCATGCATATGAAGAGGGCCATAAGGTGGGCTGGGATGACGCTAGGGTCTTGGAGATTGAAAGTAACAGCAGGTACAGAAAGTATAAGGAATCAGCTCACATGGCATGTTCAACTAATCTGATCAGCCAGCCCAGTTTGGATATTTCTCCCTTATGGAACACCCTCATCAATGAAGAGGTCAACAAGTCAAAATGAAAGTGTCTTCCACTACATGTGCTAGTTTTGCTCCGGAGTTTAGTCTTATTTTGAGAAGTCGCCCTGCTGGCATGATTCTTTATTTGCATAATTAGCTATACATCCTCTATATTTTTTACCCTAGTTTTTAACTTAATTCCTGGAACTTAATCCATATCACTGTTTTATCACATTTCTGACATGTGCATGCTTGGTACAAACGTTCTAGCTTGTCTTTTTATTCTTAACTCCCAATGATGGAACCTGTTGTCATGTATTTATAGGCTGTTCTCTACTATTAAGCTTCTGTACTGTGATGCAGAGTAGTTCTGAGTAGGTCTATCTTGCCCTATCCACCTGAGGATGGAGACCAATACAGTATCCGAAACATTGTGGTTTTTTGTCTTATATATACCAGATGATGGATAGAGTCCAAAATATACCTTATAATTCCTTACAGTTTAACATTAGCTTTAATGTACTAGCAGTTAGTAACTGTAAACTAATTTACCACAATTATAGTACTCACTTTCTCTACTATATTTAGCATATGCTAATGAGCTTTGACACTGCTTATCAAATTTTGCTCATATCTAATCAGTTCCTTGTAGTCCAGCATACATCAGTCTTGGATGTGTGTGCACGCTGACACCCACAACTCTAACATCAAGGCATATGATGTCGGAAACATTTTAATAATATATTTACTGGTTATATATAAACTGAATTTATTTTGGTATACTGTTTTGAACAAAATAATAAACCTTCAAAGTCCATGAAATAGAGGGATTTTTCTTGGTAAGTACTGGCTTCTAAAAGAGATTCTCTATTTAATACATAAACATGCTCTAAATTAAACTTACTACCTTCAGAATACTCATGTTACACGGCCTTTCCAATTCTGCATTTAATGCAGGGACCTTTGATGCGTCTGCATCTTCTTTCACATTAACCAGATCATGTGAACAAATTCAGTTAAGACAGATCAAAATATATGTAGCTACCACAATATGTTTAAACCTTCTTAATCAAATTCTCTTTATAGCCACTACCTTCTTTAAACCCCTTTTCACTAGCCTAAAACAAAATCCTGAAGCCCTGCATGTTAAATACATTCCTAATTATCCTCGTCACAGAAGATCATAAAGAAAAATTCTGACCTACCACATCAAATCCAACTTCATAGTGAGTCCCACGTGTGTAGAGAATGGGAATACTGTTGCGCCGACCAATCTTCTCCACTACTGGCATTCTGTAACAGTGCCTAAGAGCAAGTGACACAACTATCTGACTGAACAGCAAGTTCCCAGAGTGGGTGACCTTGGTTATGAAACCAATACTTGACACCTCTATGGCTTTATAGCTACATTTTATCTCATTAGCTAGTCTGTCAGTCAGTTACTGATTTACTGAAGGGATTCTCAACTTACTTCCCCACCCCTTTCCCTACTCCCCCCCCCCCCCAACCCNCAGATAAAAAAGCTGCACAGTGCTGTTTCCTGAAATTTAAGTATACAGATGCATTCAATAAGAACTGATACAGGAAAATACTGACAGATTATATGCTTAAGGTGACATGTGATTAGTTTCACATTACTTGATCATTACGTGATACTTCAAACCAGCTCAGACTTCAAAGACTGCAATAATATCAGAATCAGTTTTCAAAGTCTTATTTGTGTTTAGGATAAATAAATCTATTTAAATATTTATTTATTCATAAATTAGTAAAAGTATTATAATGTCCATCTGAAAACACAAACATTCACATTTTCAAAACTGTAACTTACCTATTGTTTTATATCGATGTGAAACCTGAACTTTCACTCTAATATAGAGCAAATGTGAATACAAAATTCTCAGGAGAATATCTGGACCTACAAAGGTGAAAATAACAGAAGGATGAAGAAATGTGAATAAGGAGTACTCTTTGCCAAAACTGTTGAATAATACAGCATATGATCCAATATATGAGAAGTCACCAGCGGTCAGTCGTACAAACCATGATTCCAGTTATTTAATTAATAAATCCTATACGCACAATTGTTATGTATTGTGGGTACCTTAGAAGTCAGTCCATGTTTTGAATAAGTATGAACGGTTACATAGCGATGACATAAAGGTTATGTAGTGTCAAATGAGTTAATTAGTTTATTAAGATTGTTGAACTGGGAAGTAAGCTGGAGGAAACATTTCTCTTAATTTAAAATACTGACCCAGAATGTATCTGCAGGCACAGAGGAAGACTACAAAACATCAGACACATCATACACCAATCATCAGATATGAATATGTAGTCTGACAGATGTCACTTTCAAATTATATGTATGGTTACTGTATGGGTTGCAAACAATTAAATCCATAGAATAGGACCCTTCTTGAGAAGTTTGTATGGAAACCAGAAGTTCATTAACATGTTCACAAGATCCTGACACTGGACCTTATTCTGAGTCAGTTAAATCCAATTTGCAACCCATTTATTTAATAACATAAAAATTTAAAGCAAAATATATCTTATATCTCTAAAATACTTGGTATCATTTTGGCTTATCATCACTTCAGGTATTCAGCCTATGTACTCCTATGATGGGTATCATAAAAAGATAATCTTTCCATATTTTTAGCCATTTTTGTAAGTTTCTTCTTCCTCTGGATTGACATTTTATAACATTTGTAATAATCTATAAATCATTGTATTCATACACAGAGGAAAAGAAGACAATATGCATTATGAATGAAAATTATGGACTTTAGGGCTATTTTTTTCTTTTTTACATACATAACTCTATCAAATTAAACATTACTGGTACCAACATAAATTAAACATCTGAATCATAGACTTACTACTAAGAAACTGTGGGGCTCTCTTGATGTGTCTTTGTCATTACTCCGATGACAACCCACTTCTTCGGAACAGTTTGTTGGCCCCGAAAAGGACCGTGGCTGCTGAGATGATTGACCGGTGAGGTAGCGCGGCGCACGCCGGTAGGGAAAAAGGCTAGTTACGGTGAATGGCTGGTGAAAAGGCTAGTCGTTGAGCGCGGTCGTAGGAGCCATGAGGCAGTGGCTACGCCAGATGCCCAGTGAGTCGGACCGTAACACGACCACCGGCGAGTCCAGGCGCGGTGCCCCAGTGAGTCGGGTGTGAGAGCGCCGGATGGCCGAGGCAGTCGTGCCTGGCGCAGCCTGCTGATGTCTCCGAAGACCGAGTGCTGGCAATGAAGCCTGCTGGCTGAAGTTGCTTGCTGTGTGGCTTGATAGTAGACTGCAGTCGGACTGAATTGAACTGAATCACTCGGCTTTGGAGTCGCTCCTTTTTATACGCTGGTCGGTGGGGCGGAGCCAAACTCGAAAGTGAGGAGGAAGAATTGATTGGCTAGCGCGCGTAATGATGTAGATGCGGGCCAGGAGCGATCCCAGTATAAATATGAACGTTTGAAGCAATCAGATTGGTTAGCGCGCGTGATGGTGAAAAGCGATGTGAAGAGCGAGCGTTGCAGAAATGCGTGATAATGTGGGATGTTCCCACATCACTTCCTTCAAAAACATTCAAACCAGACTTCAAAGATTGAAACTGAAACCACTGCTTATTGTTTCATTATTTACTGTATGCTTTTCTCTGCATCATCCTTTGGTGCATGTGTTTCACTGAATATCAGTGCCCTAGTTCTATAAGTCTATCTTGTCTTTACTAGCAGACGGTGATAATTCAATTCAGGAAGTAGGTCACTTGTTTTGTGTGAGTGGGACATCTCTTACATTGAAGGAGAACCTTAAATAGTGGGGGGTACATGGTAGTTGGTTGAGGCACTATGCTAATGGCCAGGTCACAGGTTCAAATCCCAATGAGGTTATTGGATTTTTCAATTAATCTAATCCTTCCAGCCACACTATGGCCCTGGGGTTGATTCAGCCTCTAACAGAAAAGAGTATCAGGAATCTTCCTGGGGGGTTAAGAGCGGCCAGAGCATAAGTCTGACAATCTCACAGCCATCTGTGAGCTGACTGTCTAGAAAATGTGGGACCTTCAACCTCTCACAACCCTATGGGCCTCCACGACCTGTTACAGGGACAGCTTCACCTTTTTACCATAAATAGTAAGTGTAGAGACAAAATCCTCAATCATATATTTTGACGTAAGCATGTGGGCAATTTAGGACATTACATAACATGGAACTCCATAATTTATACATATCACCTAGTATGTTTAGGATGGTGAAATTAAGATTACAATCAATCTCCTTTCTTCTCCATTTTCTATTAAACTCAGCTCTTACTATATATATCTAAATAGCCTAAGAATTTAACAAATGATCTTGCTCTTCCTGCTTAGGTCTTAAGGTCTTTCAAGTCACTGAACCCTCTTAACTCAGCAGAACACAGTAAATTAAAAGGACTTTGTCTTGCAAAATATCATTTAAAATTTAAGTACCCAACAGCATCAAACATTAATGTCCTGAATGGAATGGACAAAATATTAACTGGACACCCCTACTATAAAGCAAACTGTACCATTGTTAAAAATGTCAGTTGGCTTGGTTCCATGTTTGAAGGATATGATTGTCAGATTTAGGTGGGAAAGGCATTCACTTATTGTTATGGACCTTCTGATTGCAAAGATAATAATTTAACCTTCTTAACCATGCACGGGTCACTTTGGTATGGACCTTGATTATAATATTGCATTCAATTCTATTATAAAATTAGACAAAAGAAACAGACCCTACCCATTAACCTTCTGTAGCTCCACCTTCCTCCCCTCCATCCACAAATGTCATGAAAGTATTAAAACAGGACACAAATGTGCATGAAATAATGACAATTCATGATGAGATCAATACAGGAAATTGAAAGTAAAATTTTGTAGAGCTTTCTTAAGAGATCAAAGTACAATACTCACTTTACCAAGGTTGTTGCCAGAAATCACATTCAGAAAAGACACAAGAAATCAGATATTATCTATATAAGGGCGGACAGTTATTTTCTTAGCCTAAACTAACTCCAATAAGCACAATACATTTCATAGTTTTGGTGCAATCTCACTCTGGAAAGAATATTGTCACGTGGGTCTCGCATTTAGCGAATCTTTATTGGATACTCACTCTTACACTCTTTACAATTACTACCAGTTGTAGTATCACATGGCTTCTGTCTTAATACTCAATTCAATTCTCTGATACGTGTCGTAAGCTCTGCTTATATAGGAGTTATTCGGACTCAACAGAGGACACCCCTCGCCAAGGTTCGATCTCATGTGTTCGGCAATCCGTTGCTTCGGGAACGCTCCTTATACACTGGTAACATGTTTCATCTCATCTGTTGTTACTCAACGACAATTTGTTGCTGCGGGAACTCTACAATTTCCATGTATTCATTGTCGTGGAAGTGTCTGTTCCGATTGTAGCGGTTGTCACAGTGACGGACGTAAGGTAATGCATCACATTGCTCCCTTCTAAAGGTTGTTTGTTCCCGAACAGCCTAACAGTACTTCCTTGGTTTTGTTTCCCAAGTTGTTCATCTTCCTAACGGTATCTCGGCCCTTCCATGTTCCATAACATAGTAGCTAGTGATGATATGCAGAACTATAGAACTCCTTACATATAACCAGCAATTAACGCAATGCAAAACAAGAAACCATCACTGTGTTAATGTTATAAACGGTTCTTCATCTCACTGAATAAATGAGGTTGGCGAAGAGACATGCTAAGTAGGAATCATCTTCTTTGATACAATCAATGGAAGGTCAAACGACTGAAGAAAAATAATGCAACAAAAATGTACACAAATCTCCTTGGACATGATGATGAGACCGTGCAGATCTCTGAAATGCTGGTTTCTAGTTCAAAATTGACATGGCTTGTTGCCTGAGAAGATCTGAGCAAATTTATTAACTGTGAAAGCTTCAAATCTTATCTTACATAATGTAATAAAAAGAGCAGCAAAAAATGTACAAATTTAAACACAGTCTCAACATTACAACATATCACTGAAGTCACAATTTCAAATATAGCATACCTTGGCCTATTTAAATTTCCTTCAAATAAGCAAGTGTTACACAACGTGTGTTTAAAATGTGTACATATTTGTAGTTACTTACAACAAAGGAAATCAATTTACCATGTACGAAACAAGAAAAGAATAGCAAAATTAAAAAGTAAAGAACACAGAGACAGTAGGCCTATAGGAAAAACAATTCAATAGCACCACAATAAAACAGAATGACACACATGCAAAGCAGGCGCAAAATATCACAGTTTTAAGAGGACACAGATAACATCTCTATTACAGTGAATGAGTACTGTAGGTGACTGAACTTCATAATCTCCCTCTCAAGTCAGACGTGCACAATATTTGCAAAATGATATGAACAGTGCTGTTTCCTGAAATACAACAAATAACAGTAATCTCTCGTACTCGTGTCTGTCTAGAATGTCCATTGGACCAACTACTGCTGAACACACTCATGTCGCATGTACACTTTGTAATGTGAGTTTTTATGCCTGTTCCAAGAATATAAGTTGAAGAGATACAAAACACTATTTTCCATGACAAATTATGGAATTACAAAGAAAGGCTCCCCAAATTAATAATGACTACAAGCTGGCTGAAACAAAAACACCTAGGATGACCACTGAAGAGACTATTAGATAAATAAGGTTGGAAGAGACTTCAAATTCTTAGGCAGTTTGATGATGATGAAAGATGAAGAACTGTGGGAAAACATGTGGCATATCGGCAACAGAGCCAAGATTCTTATAAAATTATGACACAACAGAAAGGTAAATACATACACTTTCTGTGTACATTGGTACAACTATGTCACATTCTGAATACCACAATTACAAACTATGTATGGATCTTTGAACTAAGGAGCAAATTAGAAGGAGACATGAGAAAACTACACAATGTGCAGCTTTTTGATTTGTACTCTTCATAAAATATGATTTGGGTAATCAAAACAAGGAAGATAAGGTAGGTGGGCATGTAGCAAACATATAAGTGATAAGAAATAGACACAAAACCTTATCTGGGAAATGTGAAGAGGAGAGACGTCTTGGAAGGTATGCGCATAGATAGGAGGACAACAGAAATAGTATGTGAGCATGCAGACTACATTCTTCTGGTGCAGAGTATGAACAAGTGACACGCATTTGCCAATCCTGCACTGAACCTTAGGGTTCCATAAAATTCTGGGAATTCCTTGAATACAGTTGAGCCAGATGATGAATTCTCATCGCTCATCTTCCACGGTCCACCTTCCCTTCCTGTGTATCCCTTCCTCCACCTTCACTCTTCCACTGCTATGGCTGGATTACTCACTCACTCTTCACTAGCATCAGGCAGGCTAAGATCATAGGGTGAGGTAACAGGGACTCCCCTCATTGCAACTATCAGCTTCACAAGAAGGGCTCTGCCACATGCAGTTAACTAGTCATGGGCCTCTGATGCAACAATACATAGTCACATTCAGAAATTCCTTGTATTAAGAAGTACAAACACATTTATTCTTTTTGAAGTCTTAAAGGTTGCTTATCCTAGCTTGACATGTACAAAGAAGTAACACTACAGAATTAATCCCTGTCAGAAAGACAAAGCTAATTATGGTGCTGCTGGTATGAATGATGACTTTCACATCAGCTGATAAACTGGTCCCAAACTGTTTCCCTATAGGCTACAATGCATTCAATAATTATGTGCCCTGCTCTTGCAGCATGTTCTCCCAATATATATGACAGCAGCAGGGCATCATAATACTAGTGAGTGCCCACCCCATAACTTTGAAACTAAATGATGGAATTTAATGAAACTTGGTATGAACACCACATTACTAGAGGCCACCCAACCTATGATTTGTTAATTTCCTAACATCAATGATACCAATATGGTGGCTGTGCAAAACTCTGAGATGGGAGTAAAATTAATACCACTATTAGCCTATTTACATGCTAAAATGCTGTGAAATAAAAAGAATCAAAATTTTCCCAGGAGAATGTAAATCAGCATGATGGCCATAAAAAGCTATATTTAACTTTCAGTTTGATGGCAGTAACTACTGAACCACTGGAGATAATACAAATATAATGTTTTTGGACATTATCTGTCATCTTGTCTTTAGATAAAAACTGTCCTGTTTATTTTTCAAAACAGGACGTTTCAGAGACTGGATTCTGTCTGCGTCTTCAGGTAAAACCTACTCAGTTATCACCAGAGATAGAGACTAGCTCTATTGATTGGGCCCAACTGAGGTTTTACCAGAAGATGAAGAGAATCCAGTTTCCAAAACGTTGTTTTGAAAAATAAACACAATGTTTTTTGGATAAAGACAAGACGATGGATAATGTCCAAAAACATAATATTTGTAATGATGTACCTTCGTAACAAACTTTTAGATCTTATTCACTGGAGATAGCATGTGATATTTTGTATGAAGATTAATCATATACATGCTTACAAATAAGTAAAAAAAAGTAAAGCTATCCCTGTACCAGGCCGTGAAGGCCCATAGGGTTGTGAAACATTGAGGGTCCCACACTATCTAGACAATCGGCTCAAAGATGGCGGTAAGGTTGTCAGCCTTATGCACTGGCTGCGCTTTACTCCCCAGGAAAATTATTTCCTGGCACTCATTTCTGTTAAGAGGATGAGTAAACCCCAGGGCCCAGGGTGGCTGGAAGGATCAGGTCAACTGAAAAAATCCAATGACCTCATCGGGACTTGAACCCGTGACCTTCCCCTCAACCAACTATGCTACCACGTGCACTTACAAATTGAACAGGAAATATTTTTCACATGTTTACAATAATTTCAACAAATCAAGAACAAATTAATAACCGATTAATAATGTAAAGTTCTTGCTGGCTTCAATATTCTCAGCATTTGAGGGAATGTAGGTGTTGTAGTATGCTACCAGAACTATAAACTTCAAAGGGCAAATGAAAGATAGGCTCTCAGAGACAAATCTGTGAGTTACAATAAAGAGATGGAATATCAAAAAATAAAGTTTTGTAGACAAAGAACTTATTACCACAGTCAATCAGTTGGTGGAATGGCCGCAAAGCGTCATACAGGAATTTACTGCCAACAGGTTTCGGCAATGTTTTCGACAGCTATATCAACGTTGGCAGAATTGCATAGTGGCCAACGGCAACTATTTTGAGAGCCGATGTGGATCTGCATAAGTGTATGTGAATACCTTGTAATATGATGCGATAAAACCACATTCCTCGAACTTAATGACTCTGCCATGTATTACAACATGACTATGTTGAATACTGTCCACATCTCAGGTATACACGATACAAAAATCTCATGCGAGCTTTGTGGTTCTCATAGCAGGGACCATGAAGATTGGTCTCTTCTGGGATGTGATGCTGTATGGTCTGGTAGGTGTAGAAACACTTCATAAGAAGATGAAGCATATTCTTCCAAAGTATCAGTAAACACCTACCAGACTACAAGGCGTCGCATTCCAGAGGATAGTAATCTTCACACATTTTTATAGACAATTTACACTCCCACTATTTGAAACAGGAAGAGATAGCAAGATGATTAAAAATGGTGAGCAGGTAATGGTTACTTATTTGAAGGTACTATCACAGCATTCATCTTAGAAGACTGAAGAGAACCATGCAAATTCTCAGTCAAGACAGCTAATTACCGAAACTAGATATGAAGTGGATACTTCCTGAACTTATGTCCAATGTGTTACACCAGCCAGCTCAGATGAAGTACCTGAGAAACATCAGAAGAATACCTCTTCAAGACAGCCAGACTTGAAATGCTACAAGAAGGTGTTTTAAGCTATTATGTTTTATTCTTGTGCCACGGTAGGTAATCTTTCATGCATAAAGAACTAACAAAGAAATAAGCGAGCCAGAATCTGAATTATTCAGTCCCTAGCCTGTGATTTATTCATATGGTCAAAGAAAATACTAATTATTAGATGACCTTCAGTTTTCAGATAAGGCCAAACAGACTGAAACAGCCAACTAGGACACAACATCAACAGAATCAGTTACAAGTGTGTCCCATCCTGCATCACAAACAGGCACACCAGCATGCATACACAATGTCCAGAGCAATTCAGTTCAATATCACTTGACTATGACTACAACACACTTACATAACAACACTGTACCATTTCAAACATGAAATGGAGATTCTCAAGGTAAACCACAAGCAGAATAAATCTTTCCATTGTCACTAACAGAACAGGCCTTGATTTTCACCAACTGCAGATACAAACCTACAGACCACTGACTAAGGCCCAGATAGTGCTCCTCCTGGTTAGTGTTCTTCAAAATGAAACAGCATAAGAGTTGTTAAGTGTCTTCTTTCTGCCAGAACTGAATCCGTGTAAGGCAAAATATACTTTACTGCTTCCAAGTGAAGTGACAGCAATATAACAACACAGCACTGCCCTTACATCTCTCTGTAGCCTGGTTCCACAATGTCGACACCAATGACACCGATAAATAGTACTGACAGCATCATTTAAATAATGTGAAACATAAAAAAAACAAACTCCATGGCCTGTAGTTTGCAAGTGAACTATTCTGACCGGGTGACTGCCACTTGTTGGTGAAGTTAGGGCCAACTTCTGTGGTCTAGTGGTAAGAGTTCCTGGCGACAGATCTGGAGGTCCCGGGTCCGATTCCCAGCACTACCAGATTTTCTGATAAGTAGTAGGTCTGTAATGAGGTCCACTTAGCCTTGTGACCATAACTGAGAAGCTATATCAAGGAAATAATAGCAACTCCAGTCTAGAAAACCGAGATTAACGGCAGTGGGGATCTGTTGCGCTGACCACATGACATGCTCTATCCACAAAAGTTGGCATCTGAAATATATACTTGTGTAATATTTTGTTAATAAGCTTGCTTTTTATGGTAAGGAGTTTTTAGCCCTATGCCCAGCTCCCAAGTAGGAAGACCCTTCCTCTTTTCCGCACAAAACTTCATTTATTTCACACTCCACTTGCCATTGTTTTTTTTTTCGCCATAGTCATGTTTAGCTTTGGCAGAGTACAAGATCTTCATAACTCAGTCACCTGACAAGAACAACTTCAGAGAGCATTTGCTCATATGATAGTTGCCATGAACATCATGCGATTTTACTTATAATCTTCTAAACTTACATACTTCAAACACAAGCAAGCTGTTTTCAAGAGAATCTGCCTTACCAAAGTTAGCATAGGTCACCTTAGCTGAATAACTAAAGTGAAACTATCAAATCTACAATAACTATATCTAAAACAGAAATCTGCCTTACTTCTTGAAAATTAATGGAACTGTAGTCCTAGTCCTAAACCAATGAGACATCACACTCAACAGAACCACATATTAACGACAACATACTCATCAACATATGGGAAGTTAATAACGAACAGACTAGGAAGTGGGACTGGTAATTGGTATATACACTCAAGTGCCAAAAGTCATGGGATAGCAGTATGTAAATTTATTTTTAAGTGGTGCCACCGTCCCTTGACGGCTTGGGAATGCCCAGAGCAGTATCAGTTGTGAGATGTTCTCTCGTGAGTGAGGTTGAACACCAGCCAGTCTGCTCATGGCAAGCCGACGTGAATTATCGGAGTTTGAACGGGGCATGATAGTGGGTGCTAGGCGGATGGGACATTCCATTTCTGTAGTTGTGCGGTCATTCAACATTCCTCGATCCATGGTGTCACGTGTGTACTGGGAATACCTTGTGGAAGGCATTTCCACCCACCGTGAACAGCGCAGTGGCCGACCACGGGTGCTTAATGATCGTGGCCAGCGACGTCTAGCTAGAATTGTCCGTGGTAATAGACAAGCGACACTGGCTGAAATCACATCCACATTCAATGCAGGAGGTACCAGACGCATATCCAGCAGATCAGTGCAGCGTTCTTTAGCTTCCATGGGATATGGGAGCAGAAGACTGACCAGAGTGCCTCTGTTAACACCACGACACTGGACACAGCCCCTCACCTGGGCTTGTGACGTTGTTAATTGGACCCTGGAGGATTGGCAACATGTGGTGTGGTCCGATGAGTCATGGTACCAGTTGTTTCAGGGTAGGGTTCGGGTGTGGCGCAGACCCCAGTTGTCGACAAGGCACCATGCAGGCTGGTGGTGGTTCCATACTGGTGTGGGGTGTGTTCACGTGGCATGAGTTGGGTCTGCTCGTCCACCTAAACACGTCATTGACCGGTGACCGCTACGTTACACTGCTTGGTGACCATTTGCAGCCCTTCATGGATTTCATGTACCCCCACAACGATGGGATATTCCAGCAGGACAATGCACCATGTCATCGGGCCGGAGTTGTCCAGAATTGGTTCGAGGAGAATTTTGGAGAGTTCCGATGAATGGTGTGGCCACCACGTTCGCCCGACATGAACCCAAACGAGCATTTATGGGACATGGTGGAGAGGTCCATTTGCACCCAAAATCCGGCACCTACAAATACCAGGGAGCTGTGGGCGGCTATTCTGATGGCATGGCTCAACATCTCTCCAGAGGTCTTCCGTCCACTTGTGGAATCGATACCATGTCAAGTTGCTGCACTTCACCGGGCTAGAGGGGGTCCTACACGATACTAGGTACCTATCCCATGACTTTTGGCACTTCAGTGTATAAAACAAGAGGCAAAATCAAGTGTGAAAATTATAGACGCACCATTCCATTTAACATTCACATACAAACTATGAAAAAACAAACAGCTAACAATACGGGCATACTTGCAATATGTCAAAAGTTTCAAAAGCTGAATCCCTCACACTGTGTCCCTGACACTAAACCAGTGATAATGAAAGAACAGAGTCCAAACTCCTTAAATGCTCTGACAACAAATTCTGATGAAACAGAAAACAAACAGTAGATTATAAAGGGTTCTGATGATGGTGTTTAACACTCAGAATTACTAGGTTTTTTGAACTTTTTCCATTATCCGGTATTTTTTTAAAACAAGAAACATGATGCTTCGGAAACTGAATCTGTTTCCGTCCTCGAATGACAGAAGGGGTGAAGACATCTATTCAGCTGGGTCCCTTATAAAGAGTTAACCTTAATCAGTGGACTGAGGTTAGCTCTTTCTAAGTGACCCAGCTGAGTAGGTCTCTTCAACGCCCCCCAATTGAGGACAGAAACAGATCCAGTTTCTGAAACGTCATGTTTTCTATTTTCTAGAATACGAGACAAAGAAGAAAGTCAAAAATCCCAGTAATTCTGAGAAACCAAAGAGCATGTCACTGTGCAAATATGTATGCAGAAATGCACAAATCATTACACAGACACCAAATCCACAAAAATGTCTCAACTTCTCATTATGTCCAAACAGTGAATCTGCTGAACATTTGTGGGGTCATCTGTGCAGAAAACCTGATACATAATTTGTTTTTATAAAAATCTGTCACTATATATTTTCCCCCTCAATCAGAAAATACAATGTGAGTGAAGTCCGGTGTTACAACATATTCAACATTCTTATACCTTGTCTAACTTAAAAATGGTGAACAAGTTAACTTTTGAGGTGGAAGCATGTATAAGACAGACTCCACTACCTCCATTAATAGGGTGGTCGTGGTGATCGTGGTGCTGCTGCTGATGATGATAATGACAACACCCAGTAAATAAACGTTACAGCTAAATGTGGGCACCAAACCATGGCAGGGGCTGTCAGAAGTAGAAGAAAGGAAAGCCTTAAAAAAAAAATGTAGTGAATCCAGCTGTTTTTGAACTCAAGACATTTGGCACCTCCTTTCTAAGCCACCTGGATGACTAAATCTAAAGCGCTGATCTCCTAAAAAATTGCACAACTATTTGGAAACAGAAAGGATGTCTCTATATAATGAATATGATAAAACTATTTATTTATGTATTAACATATTTTACACAAGTTCATTATCTTATCCTTATATTTATTTATGTACAAAAACATTCCTAATGTAAACCTTCTACCCAAATGCCTTACGGCCACATGAACTCTGCATTTGTTGGAAGTGGATTCTTCAAAATATCAGACAGATACTGGTTTACAGACTAGACATACATACACAATACAATAGGGTCACAATCTAAAATATTCTTCCATGTTGGACAAATGTCTGAAAAATATTCTCACCTTAACAAACCTGATAAAGGAATAAGAAATATTTCTTCATTTGAATATGAGATTCAAAACAGATCACATTTTGATCAAAAAAAGTAACTGGATGCTTGTTGAAAGATACAACTTGTGAAACCACAAGAGTTCTAAAATACAATAATCCCCTAAAACGAAATAAAATAATATCTCATATTTACTTTTCCTGGATGCTAATGCTTTCTTTACTGAACAGGAGCTGACCTTTTAGCACAATCTGTATAATTTGGAAACCACATTTCTGTACCACCACAACAATTCTTGTGTTTTCCATTTACAATTAGCAATGGAGAAGTCCCTTTACATATGTCACTATTTTACAAAACTGATTCGATTAACTGAGTTTAAATCTTACAGTGCAACTGCCACTGAAAAAAACATTTTTAAGAGCTGTCACAATATGATCTTTTTAAAATACTGATATCTTATATTTTTTCTTGGGCAAAACATTCAATACACAGTTTGTTACAAAGACTGTAATGATAAAAATTACTGGAAAAACTTACACAAAATAAATGATGATGATGATTCTGCTGATGCAAAAGACAAGAAAGATGGGGAGAGGATATAGATCTCCGAAGGAAACCAAAGAGAGATCCACGGATGATAACACCAAATTATACTAATATATGATGAATACCAAATGAAACATTACACATGGAAATAAAAACTGAGGTCAAGAAGAAGGTGAAGAATCAGATGAAGAGGACACAAAGAACAAATGCAGCCATGGCACCTATAAAAGAGGAAATATTGTGTAAAGACAGAAAGTGCATGAAAAACAACTTGCACCCTCAGAACTAGAATCATTTGTGGATGATGATGATGATGGTGATGGTGGTGGCATCAGTGATGATGATGATGATGATGATCATGATGATCATGATGATGCACCAAGGACTTTTAGAATTATGACCACTAAGAAGAACATTAAAAAGATGATCCTTTTTCTCCAAGCATAATTTTGCAAATTTTTAAAGTTACAGCCATCCTGTGGCCTGAAGTATAGATGGCCTGGCATTTATATGCATGCCTATGTGCTGCACCTCTCAAACACTGAGAATGAAGTCCTACAGTTTTAATAACATATCTGGTGGGCCTTCAGCACTGACTAAGTTGAAACACAAAAATGCAGAAATATTATAAAACATATACCCTATATAACAAATTAGTTATAGCACAAACTATCCAACAGAAGATGTGTAAGAGATAACCATTAACTCACAACTTCTCTATTCTTTAACAAATCACAATGCTAAAAGAATTACTGACCAGTAAACATGTTAATACATAGAATCAGAACAAAGTCTTTTTTATGATGTGACAGTGAAGGGCTAATGGTCATGTTCATGCTGATACTATGCTCAACAATGACAGTGATCAGTAGGATTCTGTATTGAACTTCACATGGGAGAATGATAAACTATAGGAAACAGAAAGGAACATTTATATGTACTTTCAGACATCAGAATAGAACCAAGAGTGTAAACAATACACTGGAGACTTTTGAACTGTTCTTATATTAAAAAAATTGTTCAGAACATGTAGAAATCAAACATCATGCAGAGCAAGTCCAAAATTCAAGGGGCAATATATTTCCATCAAGATCATATGTTTATTCAGTGAAAAAAGTGACTGAACAAGAGATATGTGTAGTGTTTGGACACACCTTCACAAAAAACATTTCAGACTCTGTCCAAGTCAAAGAAGTCCTTAAAGATCAGAAATAAATGAAAAAAGTAAAACAAGAATTATTAAAATGTTATGGTGCTAGTATTAAAACTGAACAAGTTGCAAGCTCCTGCTACTATACCTGTATAAAAATAAACAAAAATTGGAAAAATGGATTAACTTCACCAACCTATACTCAAATTTGTTTAAGCAACTTGCATTACATTCAAGTCTGAAAAATTCCTGCCTCATAAAGACATTGAAATCAGGATTACAACAGCTAAAGCATTCCAAACAGGTTTGAAACAGGGATTGGGGAAGAGAGAAGGAACTAGAATTAAATAATAATATCATTTAACAGCTTGTATAAAATCCTTTAGAATACATTAACTGAAAAACAATAGGCAATATAGACAGAAGAAATCCAGCTCAGTGTAGCTCAGTGGTAAAACACAAAATATTCAGTACCTACAACATGTTCATCTTACCTGATTGGAATGCAGGTTATGTAATGATGTATAGCTTACAGAGGTTATATAGTATCAAATAAGATTGTTTACAGTAAAACTGAAAGAACTAGAAAGGAAGCTGTTGCAGACTAATTCATGGTTTGTTTCTAGCATTCACCTGGATGAACAGAGGGAAAGCATACAAATATTTCGGTCAGGACGTATGATACTCCAGCCAAAATTCAAACCAGATATTTCCACATAAAATTCAGTTGTGTTATGTCTTAGGCTAACTGCCTGATAAGTTCAACAAACTTTCTGACATGAAACACAAGACACAAGAGAAAGAATGAACAAAAATAAGTGGAGTCCATGCAATGGATTCTGCATCAGCAGTTCTCTCTTGTATCATATAGGATTAAGGGGAATGAGAATAAAGAATAGCATAAACTAACATTCTAAATGGCATCATCAATGTCCTTGCTATGTCGTTTTGAGATCATGCCTTTGAGACACTATGCAAACCAACAATGTCATATTTCAATCTTTCTCCAGTCTGTATACTCTTCTGTGCTGCTTACAACTCAATATATTTTTAGTGTGGTAGAAGTTAAAGAAATATCATATAGAAGTAATATTTGTTAAATTTTATTCTTCATAATATTCAAAACAAATATTACAAATTCGAAAAGTAGCCATTCTCACACTCTCACAACATCCCTCAATCTTTTGCATACCACAGGAACATGTCATTGTGCAAATGACAACAAAACAAACACTTAATACATACAGAAAAAATAGAGGAACAGAGAAGAAAAATTTAAAGAACTCTGACCTCCACCACACAGAATAAAAGAAATGAATTTTAACAAGTGTGGCATGATTCTCTCCATAAGAGTTTTGTTGTATTCTCCTACAACACCTGCTTATTAACATATTTTGTCATTTTAGTGATATATGGCCACAGTTAAGCTTCTAATAAAGGAAATGTATAAATGAGTATTAATAAGTAAGTTGAGATGCTAACTCCAGTCAAGTTAATCTTTTTATGCACAGTGTATATTTCTTACTTTGGGTACAAAAGTGTGCAGAGGCTGAAACCTTTTGTACCACAAACACACTTATTTACTGGTCACAGAGTATTTCAAGTTCTGTGCCCAAGAACAAGAGATTAAACTATTTATAGGTATAAAAACTGATGTAGGGTTTCAGTGCTCAGCCTTGTATTTACAGGTCTCTTCTCATCCCTTTCAATGTCCCATATTTTATGTACATTTTGGGGCCCTCATGCATATCTAAACCCTTTGTAATAAACCATTGAAGACAATTTCCCTATAAAAGGACTACAAAAGGATTCCAAACAAAACTTCCTACATATCACAGATACCATTATTTACCTGACTACAGATAACAATTCATATTTCAGAATTTCAATCAGAAACACGTGTGCAACCTAAATTCAGTACAAGACATTCTCATTCCCAAATTTTTAAAAATAAATTTTACACCTGACACAATGCTATGACCACAAACAAGATATTACGAATTGGGAGTCTCATGCAAAGCAATACTGAGAAGCAACATAAACACTTTCAAAACATACTCACAAACAAACAAACAAACTCTGTGATTTTAATCCGCAAGCGAACTATACCAACCAAGCGACTGCTGCTTGTCGGCGAATACTCCATCTCAAAACACAAAATTTGTATCTAGGATCACTGGATTTCTGACTTTGTCTATCATCTGGTATTCCAATACATACAATGTTTGGAAACTAGATCTGTTTCTGTCCCCAGGAGATGGGGTGGGAGACATATTCTCTGTTGCGACTGTTAGAGACAGTCAACCTCAATCATTGGACCAATGGCTAAGTGACTGAGGTTAGCTCTTTCTAACAGACCTGACAAAGTAGGTGTCTCCCAACCCCTCAAGATTCAGTTTTGGAAACACTGCATTTATTTGAAGACTAGAAGATGGACAAAATGCAAAAAACTCAATAATCCCGAGTGTCATGTACCTTCATCACGATCCTTCAGATAATTTGTGCCATAAATTCCATATGAAACCATTCCACGATGCTTTAGTTTGTCATGGCAGAGTCTAAATATTTACAGCACAATGAAATACAATGAATTTGAAGCAAAACAGAAACTTGTAACAAAATGTAGATTTCATAAAAATCTGTGCAACAAATTAAAAACAAAATTCTCAGCAAAACAATATGTGAGTGTGACCCATACACAGGTATATATGGTACTCTGTGATTTCTGCAGCCAACGTATAACTGACAGGAAATAATCCACTTCTGGAGTGATAGTCATGAATTAATAATCTGTGGCAGCTGAATACACACAAGTGTTCAAGGTAAGAGGAGACAACAGCATGATGGGGGTAACTCTCAATGCGGAGACTGCAAAATTTCTATAACTGAATGTGCAGTACATCTCTTACAATATGATCAGCTATACACAAACCCACGCAGCAAACTAACCTGCTTCATACCTCTGTGCACTGTCTGACCAGACAACCTGTTCACCTGCGTGACTCCACCAAAAAGAGTGTGATAACATATCTAAGCATTTGCCAAGCCTCCCTCCATATAATCTATCCAAAGGAATGATTTCATTTACTCGAGAAGAAAGGGGCGATGATCAATAAGATGACCACCTGAGGGAATCTACAGAGTAACATGGTCTGTGAAGCACAGTATCTCTCACTTCATCATGGGTAAAATATAGAGAAAGCATGCAGAAATATCACCACAAAATGCAAGATATTTCTATGGTCATGTTGAGCTCTGAGTACATAATGAGAGTAAAGGAATCCATTTCTGACGTGAGGGTGCATGCAGGATAGCATTCAGTAAGATATTAAAAAAGCATGTGGTCAACAGAGAGGACTCAGAACTTAATGTGAATTCTGAACCATGTATGGGCCTGACATTCTATAAATCTACTTTGTTTAGACCTTGGGATGTAGATTTAAGCATAAGAAAATATATGCACTGAAATCACAATTGCAAACTAGCACCACACACCAGCACCCTACATCTACACTAGCAGGCTCCCTCCATTTCAATGACAAATCAATGAATTAACATGATATTATTTTTACAATGACATAAACTGTCAAGCTTGCAATTTTGTAGATTGATACCTGAAAGCTGCAGTGCCCAAATCCATTAAAGGGAAATTAACAGTTATCACTTATGTTTAAAATCACCCATATCAGCCTGAAAGAAATATTGTATGTACACCATTCTTTGTGAAAAATTTAATGGAGAAAAGTATTTGGCAAAATAATAATGGACACTGTGACTTGTCACAGCACAACATTAATTAAAGAGCAGCAGTAACAGAGACCTCATTTGAGGGCACTGATCAATTTGGGGACCCCAGAAGCCATCTTCCTCTAGAAATAACTAATAAGACATCTATTTTGTAAATAGATCCTGTGAAGAAAATAAAATTATATCTGTATAATTAGAATTAGTGTGGGTGATGCTTTCATCAACAAATTGTGGCTTCGCTACTGACCATGCTTCTACATTAGTTTTGCAGTACAACTAAAAAATCAATGTTCGTGCAAGCGAATTAGTCTGGACAATCTTTTAAACTATTAATCACAGTACACTTTACTGAAGGCACTGTCTGCCTTTACGTTTTGTGTTCACTTAATTTTTCTTAAATTGTCATCAAATAAACATCTAAACAAGTGGAGCACTTAGTGTGCTGACTGGCAGTTAGTCTTCACAACATACTCCTACAAGACTCTGTCATTTCACACAAATTATATCACAAAATATTTCCAACAACCGGTGGGTCCACCTGCAACTCATATCCCAACAAGCTTCTGCACTGTTAGAAGAAATAACTTGTGAATGTCTTTATGATACTAACTGCATTTGGAGTTACACAGTACAGACTAGTCACTTAGGGCAGGCAGCAGAAATAAGTCTATTCAATACTGCATAATCCTGGTATTTCACCGGTACCAAATGCCTTCAGTCTAACCTGGTTAACCGGTCACATAAGTCAACAGCCTGGCACATTTTTCTGTTCAGGTGCATCTTGCGACTTCTGCTGTCTTTCCCGCTGCTGGGCGATGCGACGGCTACGACGCAAACCTCTAAAACCTTGGTCCAATCGGCATGTGATATCTGCATCCTCAATGGCTGATGCTATCTTGCCAGAGTAGGTCCATCTCCCCAGTGTTCCATCCCACTGTCAAACAACAAATTAAATTCGCAAACTCAACAAACGGAAAATAGAATTTTACAAGCGCACATTGCCTGTATCTGTGTGGCAGTCAAACGATCATTGCTAGTCTGTGGCTAAATTTATGATAGTTGAAAAATTCTACTTAGAATTATATTGTGACATGATGCCTGAAAGCTGGAATAGTCCATTGTTAGACAATGGCTCACTAGGCATGTATCCACAGCAATGAAAACTGAAAACTGTAAACATATGAAAACCAGATCACTGCTATGAAATCAAAACATTTGTCATAGGAACGATAAGCCCAGAATGACAGAGAAATGGTTGGAAGTGGTGATCTCTATTCGGTTCGCACCAAAGTTATAAAAAGGGGTCATGTAACTGATTCAAAGTTCAGTTGCATGTGAGACGTGATTCGGCATTCACTTGTAAGAGAATTCAGAAGGCAGTTCAACAGTTCAGTGTTCAGCTGTGGAGTGTTAACCACTGGATAACGGAAGCTGAAAAAGTGCCGATTCACAAATCAGAACAATGTTGGTCACAACAGAAGACAAGACACTTGTAGTCCAGTATGGAATTGAGTGAGTCTTAGGCAGTTAATGATTGTGAGCTGTTGTAATTCATTGTAATTATGAAAGACTGTAACAGAAGTGACAATATAATCAATCATCCAATCCAGAACCCGTTATTATTCGTCACGGAACCCCAGATGCATGACAGTACTATATTTCACCCCATAAGTAAAATTCTTTTAGATCTACGAACTTTTTCAATTGTTTACTTGCAATGACTAATAACCCGAGTTTACTACTACTACTGCTGCCGCCACCACCACCATCACCACCATCACCACCACCACCACCACCACCACCACCACTACCACGATTACTACTACTGTGGTGGAGGAGCTATGCTACAAGCCGGAAGGTCGCGGGTTCAAGTCCCGACGAGGTCATTGGATTTTTTTTCAGTTGACCTAATCCTTCCAGCCACACTAGGCCCTGGGGGTTTACTCAGCCTCTAACAGAAATGAGTACCAGGAATTAATTAAATAATTTTCCTGGGGAGTAAAGCGCGGCCAGCGCGTACGGCTGACAACCTTGTCTAAACAATGTGGGACCCTCAACGTCTCACAACCCCATGGGCCTTCACGGCCTGGTACAGGGATAGCTTTACTTTTACTTACTACTACCACTACCACTACTTACTACAACTACTACTACTACTACTACTACTACTGTTGCTACTATACTACAACTACTACTACTACTACTACTACTGTTGCTGCTGCTACTATACTACTACACTACTACTACTATTACTACTGTCATTGCAGCACTTATCTGCATGAGTAGCTGAGTGGTGAAAGAGAGGAAATAAGAGTACTAGGGTTAGTCACTGCACCCATCAGGAACAGAAAAGTGGAACCAGATAACTTAAATTTTTCCATGCCTTTATGCGTAAATTTAATGGTCAACATCTGGTATGGCTGATCTCTTTGATTTTATTACCACATTAAGGTGTTAATTTCTATACTGAAAATTACTGTTTCGACATGCTACTAGTGATTATATTTGTAGCCTATTATTAGTACTCTATAATGTGAGACAGGACATATATGAACTGTTTTCCTTACACTACCAAACATATTCTGAAAGGGCCTAAAAAACAGCTGACAACTTTCTTATATTCAATGCTTTCTGTGTATGGAATAAAAAAAGGTCTGTTGTTGTGCCTTGTGTTTCTAATACATAACACCTAGTCTGTGATAAAAATTAAGGCACCATTGAAAACAAGTACATGAAATTTTATTCTGTGACCTAGGAGTACCGCAAGCGAAGAAGATTCAGAAATGCTGGAGTAAACAATGTGGTTTAATTGCTTCACCTGGTATCTGAAAACGCTATGCATAAATTTTCTTTTCACACTAGCATTAAACAATCATTTCGTTCATATTCAGTAGGAAAACAACTGTATGTAAATCTGTAGAACTGAATGGATGTAACCTTTGAAACCAAATTAGTACTGACTTAATAGTAGTTTCATTACAAATCATTACATGCAGATTACAAGCAAACTTACCGATGTACTAATAAGTTCTTGTCTATGTGGATGCCACGATACATCTCGAACACAAGCTCTATGTCCCGATAACACACTGTGCACTTTACCCGTGAGGACATCATAAACTGAAAAAAACAAGACACATTTATTTAACCTCACTGTTTCAGTTCTAAGCAAGTGTACTATTTTCTTAAAATTGCTGTACTGTACATATTCTTTGAAGGTATTTATACCTACAAAAAGAAAATGTTGTGAATTAAAAAATTAAAAATTACTTAATACACATTATGAAACAGGGCACATAGCAGTGTGTGAATATTGCTGGTAACAGAAAAAGAATCATCATCATCAGTTCCATCATTATGGATAGCAGAGAAAACTTCAGTTATCTCCACCTCTAAAATGGATTCTTTCAATATTATCAAAGTGAGCAGAGGCCGAGAAGGATGAATATATGTACAATTGCTGGCGATATCAGCAAATATTAAAATCATAAATTCAAGGATCTTACTGTTACTGCAGCAGAACTGTCAGATTCCTACTTACAATCAAGTTAGGCTGTGCCATAGGTCAGTGGTTCTCAACCTTTATGAGACCGCGGCCCTGCAAGTTCTTTTTTTATAAGACGAGGGCCCAGTCCCAACAAATTTACTCATAAATACCTTTCCAGTTTTGTTAAAGTTCATGCATTAAGCTAATTTGATATCAGTAATTAATTATAGCATAATCATAAAGAGTATTAGTACACTTATGTATATAGTGTGGCATGTTGACAAACATAAAATTACATTTAAATTAGTTATCAATCACTGGACTAATTAAATCTTGTAGCATTCTGTAGTTTCCTCAGACCAACATCATTAAATTAATTTGTGCTAATTTTCATTGACATATCCCATGCTGATCACCAAAAACTTATGTTATTCAGCGTAATATTGATTATTGTATTATTAAATTGATTTTAATGATGGTGGTTTGAAAAAAAGTGGAAGTAAAATATTTATGCATTGTAACTCACCACAGAAGTCAGCTGAGTAGGGGAAGAAGCAGAAGGATGTCAACTTGCCAGCGAAACACTTATTATCACATACACACGCCAAATAATTATATATGTAAAGTATGTAATTTGATAAATAGAAATGTATGAATCTCTCAATTCTAAACACCACTTCCACCACTAATTAATACAGCGGAACCTCGCTTAATGAGCACCTCTCATAACGAGTAACTCGCATGACAAGCAAAACAAATTGTAAAAAATGACTCGACGAGCGACGTTTCGCATAATGAGTGACGAGAGGGGAAGTTCCAGATTGTGTGCCTGCTACATCAGTCTGTGTTTAGCATTCGTTCTGCTAGCATCTTAGCGTCACTTGTGATCACACATTTTTCCAAACTTGTGTTCAGACATATTGTTTTTTTTTTGTGCAAAGTTTAATAACACTTGCAAAAATGTCGCCGAAGAAAAAGCTGCAAAAAGACAGCCATAAGAGAATAAAAATAACCATAGAAACAAAACGTAAAATCATTGAAAAGCGAGAACGAGGTGTGAGCGTGGCTGATCTAGCACGCACATACAATCGGCCTACATCAACGATTTGGAGTTGCACTGTGTTTCACAGCAAGAAGTTGTGGAGGAGAGTTTGGCAGAGGAGGAGGAGGAGGAGGTAACAGCAAAGCAACAATCTTCTGGCCAATAAGAGAAATGCTGAAAGCATGGGAAACTGTTGCATCACACACTGAGAAGCATCACCCTAATAAGGCAGTGACTATGCGTGCTACAAATTTATTTAATTATAATGCTTTGTTGCATTTTCACCAAATTTTGAAGCATCGGCAAAATCAAATGTCTCTAGACAGCTTTCTAGTAAAAAAGAATTATATATGTATCATAAATAATAAACAAATAATTTCGATTTTTTTTTTTCTGTTTTCTGTAAATTGAATTCGCATTCCAAGTTGGTTCGTTCCGAACAGAAGAAACGATGAAGATGATTCACGCTCCTTTACAATGTATATATAATTTTCTTTGAATAAACATTATACATAAAATTTTTTGAGTATTTTTTTTTTGGCATGGAACGCATTATCGTATTTTACATTAATTTATATGGGAAAAATTGTTTCGCTTAACGAGTGTTTCACATTACAAGTAAGATTCTGGAACGAATTATGCTCATTAAGTGAGGGTCCACTGTATTTTGATTTTAAAGATGCAGCAATTTAACACAACAGTTATAAGTTATTGGAAAGATAAACTTCGTTTCTTTTATCACAGCTGAGTTTGGAAGGTTTCAGTTAGGCTAGTGAGACTTCTGTTTCTGTTTTCCGTCCGTTAGCTTGATAATTCTGGGATGAATTGGAGAGCCAAACGGAGACAGTCAGAAAGTTGCAGGCAGTTCCTGTTTCGTTTTATGCACCGTCATGGCAGAAAATGCAGTTTCACAAAGATATGTGGTGGAAAAACAAAGAAGAAACCTCACTGCTATTTCATGTAAATTTGGATATTCATTTTTCATTCTTATCCAGAATTTCGAATTACTTGTAGTATTAAAAGTACTTTCCCGTCCTTTGTCCAATGATAATTAAATAAGTTGAAGGGTTTCTTCATGGGAAAGGGCTGTCCCTTTGTGTTCAACAAAAGGGTTCACAATCCACATATTTTGCCTCCAGGGATCCTCATGTTAGGATAATATTTTTCAAATGACATCATCATCAATTTCAAGTGGGCTGCAATAATATCTGAAACTGAATTCTGTGAAGAGAAATCATCTGCTTCCATAATATATTCTGAGTACGACTGAAACATTTCACTGTTTCCTTCTGCAATCATATTAAGCCAGAGTTTGAGTTTCTTTTTGAATGATTCAATTTTGTTCCACGCATTAAATATTGTTGTATCTGGACCTTGAAGTTTTAAATTCAACTCGTTCATGTAAGAAAATGTGTTGCTGAGATACGTCAGCCTGCCTACCCATTTCTTATCCTGGAAATAATGGGACAGGTTACTTTTCTTATCAATTAGAAAGAGCTCGACTTCCTTTCGGAATTCATATAACCTCTTGAGAACTTTACTGTGGGACAACCAACGAACTTCCGAATGGAAAAGAAGATTCGATGAGCAGAGCGAGCCCATTTCATCGCACAATGATTTTAAGTCTTGTATTTAAAGCACTGTTTTTTATATAATTAACTAGCTGTGCCCGGCCACGCCTTGCTGTGGCTCAGTCTGCCCGTTCTTCCCCAGTTTGATTTGAAATTACTCGACACATTACTTCCGCTCCCCGAGTACGATGACCTAAGCTTGTTCTTAGAAAACGAAAAGAAAAACAACGAAAAATGAACTATACTTATGAAATAACTTCCACGCACATCTCGGATTCAGCGAATAAGTTATTGAACGCTCACTTTTACACCAGTGAGCACAACTATTATCACGTCCAGTATTACCGAAAATTTCTTCGGAACTGGACTATTATAACTCGGTTTCGGACGCAATAGAGGGCACTTTCGCCCAGGGTTCCATTTCACGTGTTCTGTGCTCGTTGCCGCAGAAATGCATTATTTCCGCTGTTTCAACAGTTCGTGCCACAGTTATTCCAAGGCAACGATGTGCTGTTTCAACAGTTTGTTGCGACAGTTATTCCAAGGCAATGACCCGCTGTTTCAACAGTTCGTTGCCACGGTTATTCCTAGGCAACGATCTGTTGGTATTCGATGGATGACGTATAACACGTTACAGTATATTAATATTGAATACAATTAATACTTTTACTTGTTCTTACCTGTCACGGGTATGACATCTACATAATAGGCATATAAAAACATGCACGTGTTCGAATGCAACGTTGTGTCAAAATTTCAAAGCAATCGGTGAAGAACTTATCTTGATCTTCTGCGAGGCATTATTTGGATGAACTAAAGCAGATCGAATGCACCAAAGAAGAAGAAAGTTATAAGAAAAAAACATGAAATTGCAAAACATTAAAAAAGGAAAGAACACGAACTGGAAAACAAAGAAGAAAAAAAATACTGACGAAATATTTCAATTCAAACGCAGATCAATTGACACAGCCCAATCCCACCGCCAATTGCACCAGAAAATAAGGGAAACAGTAAAGAAAACGAAATGAAAAATGAAAAATGAACTATACTCATGAAATGAATGCTATGGTAAACGACACACCCCAATTCCAATGCAATGTAACATCAAAATTAAATCAAAATGAAAATAAATCAAAATCTATCATGCGAGTATTTATTTTTCCTCGCTTTTACACTTACACACTTTGCAAGAATTGCCACTTGCAGTAACAAAACTAATCCTATTTCGCCTAGCTTCTGGCCCAGCGCTATGCTGCCTATGTTGTCGTGGCTGGATCTCGACTGTCTCTGGTGGCAGCTTCCTGTAGACTGTTTATATTCCTAGGCAACGATCCGCTGTCTCAACAGTTCATTGCCACAGTTATTCCTAGGCAACGATCCGCTGTTTCAACAGTTCATTGCCACGGTTATTCCTAGACAACGATCTGTTGGTATTCGATGGACGACATATAACATGTTTTTTACCTGTTTTTACCTGCCACGGGTGTGACATCTATATAACAGCTATATAAAAACATGTGTGTGTTCGAATGAAACGATGTATCAAAATTTCAAAGCAATCGGTGAAGAACTTTCGGAGATCTTCGAGGAGAGACAAACGAACATTTACATTTTTATTTATATAGATAATAATGTAACGTGTTTGGAATCCAGAAGAGTTACTTTCATGGAAACGCTAGAACAGGCCGTTGCCTAGGAAGTAACAATAGCGATACAGTAATTCTAACAGTGAGCATTGCATAGAGATGAGTTTCCACGGTTACAACAAAGGCTCGTTTGCATAGCAGTGGCCGAGGTTACAAAACGGGGTTGAATGCATTCGCACAGTCAGTCTGGATCCAACCGCTAAAGAAGAGTCCAGTATCGCCAAGATATTGTAAGCAGTAATTGTAACACTGCAAGAGCTGATGATTGTAAGGTGTGTAAGGTGAGCGAGTGGAATAAATTCGCTATATCAAATACCACGGCATAAACTTATTTGTAGCGTGACACACCCAAACACGTAACATTGGTGTCAGAATTGATTTCGAACTTAAAACACGCCACAAACAGAGTGCTGTGCATCGAATATTTTACTGCTACAAAATGGAGATGCATCAGGTGATGGAAATGCTGCTCAAGGAAATCAGAGCTGATAGAGAAAAAACACATATCATGCTGGCGAAGGCAGAGGCAGAGAGAAAACCCGACAAGAAGAAATGCTGGCAAGAATGGATGCCAACATGAGATCCGACCATAAAGAATTGCTGGCCTTAATGGAGGCCAACCAAATAAAAGCCGATGCCAGACATGAACAGATGATGGCCGATCACAAAGCATGGTGAGAAGAAATGGCCGCCATGACAGACAACTGGAGGAATGACAGCCACAAGGAGTTAGCAGCCGAAAACGACATAAGGACGACAGACTGCCGAGAAGCAATGAAGGCAGATGCAGGAAAGATTAAGCCCCATTTAGATGTGATGCAGTCCGTAGTGGAGCATCAAGAGGTCCCTGTAGTAGACGTCATGATAATGCTGGTCGGAGAACCGAGGAAACGGTGCAGGGATCAAAAACTGGGCGCGGAGCGCTGCCGCCAGAAAGCGAAGGACTCAGCCACAAGGAGTTAGCGGCCGAAAACGACATAAGGATGACAGCCTGCCGAGAAGCAATGAAGGCAGATGCAAGAAAGATTAAGCCCCATTTAGATGTGAGGCAGTCCGCAGTGGAGCATGAAGAGGTCCCCATAGTAGACACCACGATAATGCCGGTCGGAGAACCGAGGAAACGGCGCAGGGACCGAAAACTGGCCACGGAGCACCGCCGCCGGAAAGCGAAGGACTCAACGAGGGTAATTCATGATTCCCAGAAGGAATTGGCCGCCACACACAGAGGGACAACACGCCGAGAGAAAGTGGCACGGAGAACGCCAATAGACAAGAAGATGTCCCGTCGCGCGACAGTGGTACGTCGAAGGAGAAATACCTTCAAGAAAGAATGGACCAAAGTTCAGGATCGGTGCCAGAAGAAATATGTCACCGCTCCTGGCAGGATGTCCCTCCGTGCAGTAGTAACACGACGCTGGGGACACATCATCGGGTACATCCTGACCAAGAACAACGTCGCAAGAAGAACCTCCAGAGGGCAGAGACCCCAGGAGAAACCAGAGGGCAGCAACGGACCAAAAAAATTGTACAAAAGACAGCAGCTGCAACATGGGAACGAGGGAACAGCCAGCCGAACCCTCAGGAAGAACCAAGGACTAGAGATTGAGAATCGAATAGTTGGACCTCATACCAGCCGGAAGACAAAAATGGAAGAGAGGAAGAACCTTTAGGCTGTTCGGGACGAACAACCTTTAGAAGGGAGCAATGTAACGTGTTTGGAATCCAGAAGCGTTACTTCCATGTAAACACTAGAACAGGCCGTTGCCTAGGAAGTAACAACAGTGATACAGTAATTCTAACAGTGAGCATTGCATAGAGATGAGTTTCCACGGTTACAACAAAGGCTCATTTGCATAGCAGTGGCCCGAGGTTATAAAACGGGGTTGAATGCATTCACACAGTCAGTCTTGATCCAACTGCTAAAGAAGACAGTCCAGTATCGCCGAGATATTGTAAGCAGTAATTATAACACTGCAAGAGCTGATGATTGTAAGGTGTGTAAGGTGATCGAGTGGAATAAATTCACTATATCAAATACCACGGCGTAAACTTATCTGTAGCGTGACACACCCAAACATGTAACAATATAATTAATAATCTTAACAGATTGAGACAGGACTTCATTAAGCTCAGGTGCCATTTTTTTGGAGGCCAGGTTTTGCCTATGAATGTAGCAATGCGTTCAAACTAAGTTATTGCCCGCCATATCCTTAATTTTAGTGACCAAACCTGAATTTCTACCTGTAAGACAAGCAGCACCATCAGTGCAAACTCCAACGCAATTTTTCCATTTGAGACCTCTCTCAATGAAACCACTTAAAACTTTGAAAATTTCACTGCTGGTAGTGTGCGTAGGTAATTCAGAAACACTTAAAATGTCTTCCTTCATATCACTCTCATCATGGTCAATATATCGTACATACGTAAGTAAAATGCTGCTGTTCTGATTATCTGTAGATTCGTCCAGTTGTAATGCAAACAATTTCGATTTTTTAATTTTTTCGATGACTTGCGTTTCTGTATCTTCTGCCATATCAGATATCCGCCTACCAACTGTATCATTCGACAATACGATGTCTTTGATTTTACTAGCCGCAGACTGGCCTAATACTTCATTACAAGCAGCAACCAAAGAAGGCTTAATGAGTTCTTTCCCAATGGAATATGATTTTTTACATTTAGCTATCTGTAGTGATATTAAATAGGATGCCATCAGAAGTGAAGTGTCAGTGGTTGAAGCTTGGTAAATAATTTTCTTTTCTACTTTAAGTGCATCTCTTTTACGCATAAAGAATTCAATGGGTTTGTTGACTTGATCGGAATGTCTTGTGTTGAGATGTTGGGTAAGTCGCGATGGCTTCATAGACAGAACAGTAGCACAAATGACACACTGAGGTTGTGGAAATTGGTTAGTGTTAGGGCACTGTATGAAACCAAATTTTAAGTAGCTGTCCATGTACGTAGGTCGTACCGAAAGTCATGAGCAACTTTTTTTTTGCATGCAACCTGAGAACAGCAGACAAAAGAGAGTATGGTGGTAGGTGGAACCAGCTGTTATGTTAACCTTGAGCATCTTGTGATGTCAATAGCTTGCATCAAGTGACGAGTATCACTCCTACCAAAATGGCCAACAACGATATGTCGTTTCGCCAGCATGCTGTCATCGAATTTCTTGTGAAAGAGGAAATCCCTGCTGCAGAAATTCACCAGACTTCAGCATGCTTATGGAAGTGTGTGCATGGGCGTGAGCAGTGTTCGAAAATGGGTGAAACATTTTAAAGATGGGAACACCAGCATCGAAGATGAGCCTCGGAGCGGTCATCCTTGAACAGCCTCAATTGAACCCAACAAGAAAAGAGTGGATGAGATCATTCAAGATGACAGGCATGTGACTGTGGACACAATAGCCCAAAAACTTGAAATAGGGCACAGTGCAATACAGGAGATGATTGAAAGCTTGGGCTATAGGAAAGTTTATGCTCGTTGGGTCTCGCGGTTACTGACCGGAGACCACAATGGTCAGCGAAAAGCCATCACCTCAGAACTGCTGCAGAGATATCGACATGAAGGTGATGATTTTTTGCTCTGTATTGTGACAGGTGACGAAAGCTGGTTTCACCATTTCGAGCCTGAAACGAAATGGCAGAGTATGGAATGGCACCATTTGCATTCTCCATCAAAAAAGAAGGCAAAGACAGTGCCACCAGCTGCAAAGGTGATAGGCACATTCTTCTGGGATGCAGAGGGGTTTATTCCGAATTCCTGGAACCCGGGCAAACCATTAATGCTGCTCGTTACGTCCAGATGCTGCACAAACTCCGTCGTGCATTGCGCGATAAATGTCCGGGACAAAACATCGTCATCCTGCATGACAACGCTCACCCCCATGCCGCTCGCCTCACATTGGAAGCAATTGCAAAGATGGGGTAGGAAGTTCTTCCACACCCCTCCTATAGCCCTGATCTGGGGAGGCAATTCGGAAAGCAGTGCTTCAGTGTCTTTGGATGGCTGGAACGGAATTACAGAAGGGGAATTTTCAAACTCCCAGAACGCTGGGAGAAATGTGTACAAAGAAGTTGTGATTATGTGGAAAAATAAAGAAAGGTCTGTAGATTGAGGTGGTGTATTTGGTTTGTCAATAATAAAGCATGTTACTTTACAAAAAATTGTTGCTCATGACTTTCAGTACGACCCTCGTACTTACGAATGGATGGAGACTTCTTCTTCTGTGTGCTGGTGTTTTCCTTTCATTTTGTACATCCTGGAGATCGCTACGTAGGCTTGAGGTGGATGAATCACTACTTGTTGTGTCACAAACACCTTCAATATGAGATTTCTTAACACCAAAATTAAACACAGTACCCTGTCTCTTACTCATATTAAAATTTAAATCACTCAGGTTTCGAAACAAGCACTTACACACTGACATTTGCAACACAGATGTTATTTCGCTCAGTTCTGAGAACAGAGGATATGCTGCCCACTGTTGTAATTGGCTTGCAGGCAATTTTTATGACTGGTCATAAACATCGGTATTGTCTTTCCTGAATGCTGAAAGATTTAGATGTCTGAAAATTCCCAATCATTCATGAATACTTCCATGTTTAAAAATATGTGGCTTGGTCACTGACATTTGCTACACAGATTTAGGTGTTCTGTCTGAGCTTCTAGGCACAAATATTATTCTCCTCAGAATATTTCCAATATAAAATATTTATTCATGAAAAATGCTTAGAAAATGAAAATGACAAATTCCAGAAGAGCCTCTTGTGGCCCAGTATAATTGATGCCAGAGCTCACTACTGGGCCGCGGCCCAGCGGTTGAGAAGTACTGCCATAGCTCACGTAGTCAGTCACCAGCTTCCCACAGAGGCAGTCCAGGTTTGATCCCAGGGCAGGTCATGTAGGGTTTCTCATGGACAGGGTAGCACTGCAGGTGGTTGTCTCTGAGTACTTTTGTTTTTCCTGTCAGTTCTTATTCCACCAAATGCCAGATACTAATCTATGAAATGGAGCTGGTACAATAGGCCAATTCATGGCCAATGTACCAAGTGGCCTCAGTCTCACCCCACCCCATGAAATTACAAGTAACGAAGTTACATAATAAACACATATACTTACTGACTACTCTGCCAGCTGCACAACCTGTATAAATGTAACGTTGTCCTGTTATGAACTCCGGTGAGAAGTGACACCTCACAAGAGTCTGAAGCACACGGTGACCTCGGTATGTCATCACAGATGTATCTCCCTCCAGGTTCTTCTTAGGGTTGCTCACTGCCAGAACATTCATCATGTCCAGATGAATACAACATTCTTTCCACACATAACAGTAACACTATTTCAGTCAACTGGTTAACAAATACAGCAGCAGTCAAAAGGAGAAAACAGTAAAATTCCCGTTTTCTCTAGGCACAAACAAGAGTGATGAAAGCATTTTTAAAGTGAAATGAAGAAAGGGTTTAAGCTGTAGAGAAAAAGGATTCCAGTTCATTACAGTAACTTGAATTAGCATCAACTACACACTATATGCTATTCATCATTGAAATATAATAAATTATCTAGGCCAATATGTTTTGAAGCTTACAGTTCGTCTGGGGCAAATGAAAAGTGTAAGCTATCAAGATTTACAACTGCATAATTCAGATATTATAAAATTAAAAGTTATATAACACTACATCAAAAACTTTTTTTATTTCACAACATTAAAAATTATACTTATACTCCCACTGTCTCAGCACATGAATTGCATTAATATGCACTTCAGAGAATAAAATTCTTATTTATAACTTGGGTATTAATTTTATATTATATGAATTTTGCAAATGTAAACTCTGATAGCCTTCACAATGGTGGTGTCCCTGACGAACTGTCAGGTTCGAAACATAGATAATTTGTTTCAACTTGTACCTTGATAACGAAGATTAAAAATACAATGGAGTGGCTTAAAATGTTAAAATATTTTCAAATAATTTAACTCACGCTTCTTAGGTACTTTCTGCCACCGATAATCCCATGTTTGATCGGAAACTGCTTTCCGAGTGTTATTTTGGCCACTGGACCCAGAAAAAACTCGCACATCCCACAGTTTTATACTCTGATCTTTACAATTGGAAATAAGGTGACGACCATCTCCACGAGGATCAATATATGTTACACCATCCATGTGGCCAGCAAGGACACCCACAGGTTTGGGATTTAACTCACTGAGTGTTCGCCTGTCCCACACCTGAAATTGTCCAACAAATAAATATCACATTTCTCAAAACTGGTCTCTCTGAAGTCAATAAATACATCAACCTTAGGTCTGTCCTTTATTTTCTGTCCCATACAATTATCTTCCTAGTGATTATAACCTCTCTGTGCACACTGCAACACCTTCTGTTTCACATAAGGGTTTTGAACTTCATTTTAAAGCCATATGAAGCAGATGCTGCAACAGAAATTGGGGTCAAAATTTAACTTCTGAAATAGTTATCTCATAATGAAAAAAATAAAAATTCTTCTGTGGGTAGCAGGTGTGTTTATGAAAAACAAACGCAAAATTAATATGGAAATACAAGGGTAATTCCAAAAGTAAGGTCTCCTATGTTTGAAAATATAAAATAAACATTTATTTTCAATTTTGGATACATCAGTTGAATCTTGAACATGTACTCATTTCTCTACATAATCACCATTTCGGTCGATGCATTTTTGTAGGCGCAGTGGTAGTTTTTGTATGCCCATGTCATACCAGTTCACCTCCATGCTGTTCAGGAAACTTCGAACCTCAGCTTTCACCTCATCGTCGTTGTTGAAGCGCTTTCCAGACAAATGTTCTTTCAACTTTGGAAAGAGATGGTAGTCACTGGGCGCCAAGTCCAGACTATAGGGTGGATGGGTGATGATGTTCCATCCAAACTGTTGCAGTTGAGCGACGGTTTGTCGGGCAGCATGGGGGCGAGCGTTATCGTGGAGAATGCTTACGCCCTTGCTCAACATCCCTCTTCTCCGGTTCTGAATCGCCCGCCTGAGTTTTCTCAGTGTCTCACAATATCTCTCAGCGTTTATTGTGGTCCCAGTTTCCATAAAGTCAACCAACAATACCCCGTTTCGATCCCAAAACACAGTTGCCATGACTTTACCGGCAGACTGTGTTTGCTTGAATTTTCGAGGCTTAGGCGAAGAGGAATGGTGCCACTTCGCCGTTTTAGTAATCGGGAGCTCCATTTCTAACAGCAACCGTGCCAAGACTGAGCGTCCTAGCTACGTGCGCGCATGCTTGGTGGTATTGGGGGGAGTGGGGGAAGCAACGAATGCAACAGGGTTGCCAACAGCCGCACGAAAAATTACCCAGCGCTTTGGAGACCTTACTTTTGGAATCAAAATACAATAACTGTCTTCTAGTACTGTTTCTAATTCCACATTACTGGCTTCATGACTGCTGATGGTACAGGCAATACTGTCTGCCTGCTGCACTGCTAGACATGTTTTTAGGGTGTACTCTTGCTTAACAAGAAATATTAAGGAACTATCCTTCCACAACACACAGTCCACTCTGGCACCAAAAGATGGTTCCTGTGTTCAAAAACACACACACCTCAACTCACCCACTCCAGCCTATATCCACACACACACCTTCCTCATGCTGGCAATTCTAACACAGTAATTTTATGTGACTTATCTGAACTTCTTGCCAGGAATGTGAAAACACAGAAATTTTCTAATTCAAACAAGAATTTCACTATGTAAGATTTGAGGCTTTCACGGCGGTGACTATGAAGAAAGCAGTCTTCTGGGATTTGGCACCGTGTATATGTGGTGTTAACCGACGTTTCGGAGGAACGTATCGCCCCCATCTTCAGGGTTGAAGAAGTATAGGTAAATCTGCAAGCGACAACACCGTGAGACACGGTCAAGCACGGTCAACCGAAACGTCGGTTAACACCACATATACACGGTGCCAAATCCCAGAAGACTGCTTTCTTCAAGAATTTCACTACCCAACTTTCATCAATTTTCTGTGAAAATCACACACTGAACATAATTTTATTACAGGATACTTACAGCTCAGTGTTCACCAAGGAAATGCATGGGGGAGCGCACAGGTGCAAATGTCCATGTTGGACCATGTTTTACAAGATAGTTTTCACTTTTTGTATCATCATCTGAAAGTCTGAAACTTTTATCTTTACACTCACTTGTAACTTTATATTTTTTTTTTTTGTATTTGTATAAGAAACTGGTCAAATTGTCGGACTGCAGATGGAGAAGGTAAGGAAGAGAGCCATGACTATATGAAATACGAACCTGCAGACAGCTAATAAGAGATGGTCAGGCAAGAGGCCAACAAACACCCCACAGTAGAATGCAATATATATATCAAGGAGCCTCAGACTTGAACATATTCTTTGAAACAATCCAAGTAACAAGTTCTATGCATAAATGAGAAGACAATATGAAAATTTATGTGAAAGAAATATAGTTTGAAGTGGGGGCTAAATGGAACTATCTCAGTGCATGCACCAATCATGGCTTTTTTAATATAATAAAGAATTTTCAGATTACTTAAAGTAAGGAATAAATTTCTTGACCAGCTGAGTGTCTACCACTTTTCAAGGAAGACCCGGAAGCATAGTGTTTGCATAAACTTGCAGACTCTTTGGAGGAAAATGTCATATTAAATAAAGCCATACTCAGCCCAAACTACAAATAAATTAGATATAAATAACAATCATAGGTACCTTGCATAAGCCATCATCACCACCACTGTATAAAATCTGTGACGTGCTGTCAGCAAAAGCAACTGTGTTCACATCATCGTCATGTCCTTCTATCTGGAGAAAAAAAAGTTATTTATCCACCTGAAATATCTGTGTCAATAACAAATGTTTCAGAATTAAAAGAAGCCAAAGGATGACCACCATGTTACCGCAACTCCACCACCAGAACCTATCCTGAGCCTGATGAAGCCAGTTCACAGTCACACCCTATTTCTATATGAACTCTTTTAATACTATCCTCCTATCTATGCCAAGGTCACCCATAAAGCATCTTCCTTTCAGCTTTTCTGACCAAGTGATAATACACTCTTCAATTAAAAGGTATTTCCTTTATCATGTATAGTCTGTAAGCAATTAATTAAACATTATTTTTTATTTTTTGCAAAAATGAGCAAAGGTTTGCAACTTAACACATTATACTCCATGCAATTCTCACTTACTCTCAAAGCTCTTTGGTTGCATTCCCTATCATAAACATAGAGGAAACCATCATTGGCTCCTCCCAGTATCTCTCGCCCATCTGATGAAAATACTAATGAAAAGATACAGAAGCGTCTTTCTTCAGGGCACAGTGGAAGAGCATCCTGAGTCTCTGAGTCTCCATACAGGCGACAAAGGTGAACTGCAAAACACAGAACATGAGATTATTATAGGTTTACTAGCTATTTATAACTGGGGTCACACGGCAGCGTAGTTGGTTGAGGCACTATGCTACAAGCCAGAAGGTTGCCTCCACGGCCTGTTAAAGGGATACCTTTACTTTTACTTACTTACTTTACTTAGTTATTTATATGAAGCTCAAATAAAACACAATTTCTCTCAAAAATATTTCATCATACAAAGACTGGTACATGACCTAACACATGAATCTAACCAACACGAAACATTTAACAGTATTTTGAACATTTAAATATAATAAAAACAGTTTCTCATTCTGCACAGTATCATATTTGCTGTGTAATTAGGTTACCACCCATAAGGTTTGTATCAGAACTAAATGAACAGCAAGGCCAATCAGATATGCATAACAACAACAAAGATATTTGGAAAATGCACAAGGGTGGTTCAAAGTTACTTTGGACTTCATTCTTTCCCTGAAGATGTAGGCACCATAGAACTGAAACTCTTCTATGGATGGCTGGTAGCAACAATGCACTCACTGCCATATGCCTTGCTTCTGCACATCAGGACAAGTACAAGACATCAGACCTTGTCACTCCTATTGCAGAAGTGTTGTATTATCAGTTTTTAGTGGAAGAGAAAGTGAAACTAGCAGAAATTCTTTGCAGGTTAAATGCATAGTGTGGGGAAGAGATCCTGTCATATGCAAGTGTCTACGATTGTACCTATGGCTCTGGGGTCGACTTAGCCTCTAACAGAAATGAGTACCAGGAATTTTCCTGAGGAATAAAGTGCGGTGGGTGCATAAGTCTGACAACCTCACCAACATCTGTGAGCTGATTGTCTAAAGAAAATGTGGAAGTCTCAACGTCTCACAATTCAATGGGCCTTCATGGCCCCCGTAACAAAGAATAATTAGAATTGGAAGATCAACCAGCGACCATAACAGTATAAACACCCAAGCTAGTACAACACAAAAAAAAAAAAAAAAACAATAAACCCAAACCAAAAGAAATAAAACCTCTAAGATAAGGAACTACCTTTTACCTATGACTGTATATTAAGTAAAAAGTCTCGAACCTACTGTGTGCTCATGTTCAGCCAACAGCTGTATGCAATACGAACACATGTTTCATCAAACATATGCTATTTGGAAACAGATGAATTATAGTGCATGATATTGAATCCAAGAGTTGTGCGAGGGTTAGAAGTGTTGAAATAATTACCAATGAACATTAAATGTTCAAGAAAACATGTGCCTGATGGGTCCCAAAGACGTCAACATTTGATATGAAGGTGCAGCACGTTGCTGAGTCTGCAAAACATCTGTACCAGTTTGAATTGGAGGGAAACACATTCCTAGAGTGAATAGCAATGTAAGTGACCTGTGATGACACATGGGTGCACTATTTCAGTCCAGTGTCAAAACTGTCCAGCATGAAACACCGCAAGGGATCTCTACCACCCAAAGAATGCAAAATATGGATGAAAGCAGGACCTCCATCATCCACAAATGGTGAAGTCATAAATTACTGCAGGGAAAGGAATTTGGCCCTGGTTCTTGAATGTAATGGTAACATCCACCATGTCATGTGGAAAAGTTCAGATGTCAGTCTCATAGGTCGGACACTCCTGAAGTACCTGGGTACTATGGATTTAGTTACTAAATGAAGAACAGGAGCCTACACCCCTCACTGAAAGAAGGCAGTAAACTACTAATCTGGTACATGACATCCATGTACTTTGAAGTTGCCAGCACTGTTCCTATTTGAACACAGGCACCTCTAGACTTGTAGGCAGACAAGAGGAAAGGTGAACTGTAGGAGTCCTTGGACTACATCCTGAGGCCCCTATCAAAAGGAACTTGAATGCAAGCTCAATTGGATTCTGGTTCACTTTGGTACTATGTGAGATGGCAGCAGAATTTCTGTAACAAGCCATAAAGAAATAACTGTCCCTTATGAACAACAGGAAGAAAGATGAAGGTTCCCTGATGGAGCCTGCAATTAGGGAGGTTCCACCAGGAAAACAGAAAAATACTGAGCAAAGCCAAAAGACATGAAGTGCCTTCAGACTGGGAATCATTCAAAGAGGGCCAAAGGAAGTACAAGGAGTCTGTGAAGCATTCTAAGGATCTGTTGTCAGGGATCAATGACATTCTGAACGCATGGAGAGAACATAAAATCCTAGTCAAAGATCCCAGGGTCAGGTTAGTACCTCTTCTGCTTCCATCTGGGGAATATACACCATCAGGAGAGGGGGCATTAAGGCCCATTTTCTTGGCTCTGTGGAGATACCTGTGGTGGGAAGCCACTCAGAGGCCATCTTTCTCACATGGTGTACATGTCACAGTATTCTAGGCAGAATCTTTGCAATTTTAGCTGGTGTAAGAGACTGTACAGAAAGGAACTACAGAGAAGAGCAAATTTATATTTGCTCAGACAGCCAGTCAGCTGGGCGAAACCCTCAGGCATGAAGGATAACATCAAAGCTGGTCTGGGAATGTCAACAGGCAATTTGTCTCCTAGCCAACTGGAACAGAGTAATGCTCCTCTGAGTTTCTGGCCATAGTGGGATTCAGGGCAATGAGGATGCAGACGTCTTGGCTTGACAGGAATCAAGAAGTTCATTTCTTGGTCCCAAACCATTAATTCCATCTCACCATGTGTTGGCAGGCTCAAGGTTAAGTATTGACTGACAAAGACACACCCTAAATATTTGGCTGCAACACCAGGCGTCACACTCAAAGCTCTTCACTGAAAGGTGTCTAGAAAATCTGTTTAAAGATCCACTGGCCCTGGACAAGAAACAGTGGAGATGGGTAACAGGACTGCTGACAGGCCACTGTAACCGTCACTGTCCACTGAGATGACATGTGAAGGACCTCTCAGATAGCAGAAAATGTGGACAGGAGGAACCCTTCTACTACATACTTTGTCAATGCCCAGTTTTGGCTGGGCCCAGAATAAACATCTTTTGCTCGGCATGGTTGGAGCTGACATATACCAGTAGGACCTCTAAAGGTTCTAGCTTTAGCACTGATAATAGGGTCCTTTTGAAGTGAACTTGTGAACACAGGGCTACACAACAGACCCAGTAGTTGCCTGAATGTGTTGGATGTCAGGAAGCTGCCCCCCCAAGTCTATTAGCATTATATGATATCAAATGCTTCCTATTCATCCTTTCTGCAATGCAAATGACAAACCCTGCAATAAGTTTACCGTACATGAGTTGCAAAAACTTACGGCATTCTGACCAGCTGGAGTAAACAATGTAATTTCCATCCGGACTAAACGCTGTATCCAGCACACTCCAGCCCACATCTCGTGCCTGAATTGTTTTGAGCATTTCAAACTTCCCTTCAGTAGTGCAATATAATCTCAGATTACGATCTGCAGAAAAAACAGAACAAAGTATGCCATACAGTCAACTCTCGATTATCTGGGGGCGGATTAACCGGTTTTGCGGCTTATATGTTGTTTAATATTCATTCACCTTTGTTTCACATGGTGAGTTGTAACACTGTTTTTGCACTAGTGTGAACCGAGCTCTGCATTCTTTGGTCCCGTTATGCTAACACAATGTTGTAGGATAGGGGTGAAAGAATGCAAGGATTTGTGGAAAGTTTCAAGGACAAATACACCGCCCCAGTTGGTCTCTTTGTATCGATCCTCAGGTGTGTTAGCAAAATGTCAGGGTGTAAAAGGAAGTGTGTTGTGTTAAGTATTCAACAGAAACTTGAAATTATCAATCAGTTGGGAAAAGGAGGTGTAGTTAAACAATTAGCAATGCAATATGGTAGCGCAAGAAAATATCACATGGTGCTGCTCTTAATCATTTGGAATCCTTACTAGAGTATCTTGAGAGTGAAGAGAACAGTTTATTAAGTGACAAGCTAATATTACGTAGGCTTCGTACGGATATCTGTAAAAATGAAAATGCCGCGAAAAAGCAAACGACAATATTAATTTTTTTTAAGTGTTAAGTGTGAATATTCATAAAAAGTGTTGGATGTTGTTGAACACTGTTATTGAAATAACTAATTCACACTTCAGTATAATGTAAAAAAGTATTAAGTAGGCCATGAGATGACATAAAAATGAGGTTGAGTAAATTTAAATACAGGCAGGCCTATAGTATTATGAAGGTACAGTATTACAGTACTACTTTTAATAACATTTGTCTTAACCGGGTTTTTGATTAATTGTGATTTCCATGCCTACCATTATCCCGAATAATCGAGAGGTGACTGTATTTATTAACACTAATTTACTTATGATTATAATGGTGCAATTATGATGTCCTCAAATGCATTACAGATGAAGTATATCAGAGGTCTCAAACACAGCTGCATTACTCATTAACATAAATACATGTTTCTTATGTGTTTTAGGTTTCCCAGGGTAAATTCAAGGAGTTGCTGCTGACCTATTTATGGAACTCAAACAGTCCATTTGGACCCACTAGTGTGGAGAAATATGTCTCATTACTTCACTTTGTAAGTGACTGATCGTAACACTGAACTAAACTAACTGTAAAGTTGTGACACTTAACTTAAGGTTAACATGTTTGATGAATAAAATTATCCCAGCCAACATCTGAAAAATAATATGTTACAAAAGTGGTGGAAAAAAGTGATGTGAAATTCATCTCTCAGCACCGTGAACAAAGAGAATGTTCTCAATAGCAGAGAAACAAAATCAGTTCATTTACAATTCATAAAATCAACCTAACATTAAACTCTTTATCACAGCTGGGTGTGGACATGATTTGTAAGCAGTATCCATAACGGTTTGGTGGATGTCCTCGAGCCAACTTCCCACCTTGCACATCAAAATCTGAAATTCATTCTACAGCTCAAGAATTCACAACGGTTGACCAACTGGTCACATTTCTATTAGCTATATGATTTCTTAAAAAATTTCCAGTCACAACTGCCAGGTGCTTGGTTCAAAGATCTCCATGCTCCATAGCAAATATTAATACTTATTCCCAACAGAAAATTTCAAACAGGGGCTTGACCAGTTACAACTTTAACCCTAGGACTTCAGAGGTAGTAGATAAACTTTCAATATCATAAGAGGTTAAACAGTTCTGTCCAATGTGACAAGTAAAGATTTTCTAATTATACCTCCTCCTCCTTGTAAAGTTATCTTTAATCATGTGGGCAACACCCAGTCATTAAAACTGAACAATCAAAATGTTTCCTTCATACTGCAGTATTTTAATACTACTATTCTTCTTTTATCAAATCCAGGATTGCCATGGCAAAAGCTGCATTTAGCAAGAAGAAGAATCTTTTTACCAGCAAATTGGACTTAAATTTGAGGAAGAAACTAGTGAAATGCTACATTTGGAGCATAGCTCTGTATGGGGCTGAAACATGGACACTTAGGGCAGTAGATCAGAAACATCTGGAAAGTTTCGAAATGTGGTGTTGGAGAAGAATGGAGAAGATCAGTTGGACCGATTATGTGAGAAATGAAGAAGTGTTAATTAGAGTCAGTGAGCAGAGGAATATCCTACATGAAATAAGAAAACGGAAGGCTAATTGGATTGGTCATGTTTTACGCAGAAACTGCCTTCTAAAAGAAGCTATCGAAGGAAAGATAGATGGGCGGATAGAAGTGACAAGAAGACGAGGAAGAAGACGTAAGAAGATGCTGGATGACCTTGGGGACAGAAGAGGATACTGTCATTTGAAGGAGAGAGCTCTAGATCGCATTAAGTGGAGGAACTGTTTTGAAAGAGACTGTGGACCTGTCGTCTTGACAGATTACTGATGATGATGATGATGATGATGATGATTCTTCTTTTGCGCACCAAATGTTGCAGCTCAGATTGGTTTCCATTGCTGCCTTGTATCTGGGCAGTTTCAGGTTTGGATCCCAAAGTAGCAGCTATCCTGAGGCTTTCATGGCTCCCTCAGTTCACACAGAAGAATCAGGGGCATTTCATCACATCACATGACCACTTCTTTCCACAGCCTTTCAATTTCACAATCATACTACTGTTCAAGCTATACAATCTATGCAGTTGAGAAATGCCATTAAATAATCCAAGCATCTGCTGCTCACTCATCTTGAGGCATCATTTCTACTAGGGACAGATCCATGGATGAAAAGTTTTGAAACATCTCAATCGTCCCACATTCTTTCTGCACTGTACTGTCTTTTACTTCAGTCCATGTATTTCCTCTACATCTTAATGAATAAATTCTGCACTGTACTGTCTTTTACTTCAGTCCATGTATTTCCTCTACATCTTAATGAATAAACCTTCTCAGTCTGAGTTGTTTTTGGGTCTCTTGTCTTTCGTGTGTAATTCCAGAGCTCTTACATGTATTCACAGCTCATACCTTTCATTCTAACATCTTCAACACACTGCACCTTTTCCATCTCTAATATTCTGTGCTGTACTTCTGTAAATGGTGTGATATGTGGGAAGGTAGCTTCCTGTTTCCATCACTCCAGCAATAGGAAGTAGGGACAAAATGTATTGTTTTTGCGCCATACCATATTTGAAAGCTGACAGCTTATTTATTTCTTCACAGACCTACAGCTGATGGCTCCACAGGAAGCAAGCATGGAAAAATAATTTATATCTTAATAAGGTAAATTAATCTGAGAAAACAGTGGAACACAAAGAACCAGGATGAACAAGCTAAAAATGCAGTTCTTGTCAGATTTTGCTACACAACAGAGGGTGCTTCACGTGTACTGCTCTCTCAAATACTTCTAGACAGAGTTGGAGGCAAGTACTGGAAATCTGAACAATATCTGCAAATTGCATTGGTTTAAGGCATACATCACAGTGCACCACTACTGAGAAGAGCCTGGCTGCTGCAGAAGGCATGCACCTTGCTGTAACAGAATACTACCTCAAACACACAGTGTATGTCTCCTAAAGAAACAACTCCCCAAAATTGTTCATAAAGTCCAATTAACCTCTGAGGTTAACAAAATTACATGGCACAATGTAACCCAACAGAGACAGGTAGTTATTGAAAATGACAGTTTTACAAAGTGACTCTAACCCAACAGAGACAAGTGGTTACTGAAAATGATACTTTTACAAAATGACTCTATTTACCTTGACAAGCAGTCAGAAAGTAGTTGCCATCTTCTGAATAAGTCCCACAGAAAGCTTTACTGTGATATGTAGCTACAGTCTTCATCTTGTTAGGGATGTAATTGTTGGTGATCTTACAGCGATCTCCTTGGGTGAAGGAACTTCGGCCAAACATTCCTCTCTAAAACGAGAAACAGAGGTCTTTCTCTACAGTTCCCCCCACATTTATGCATGCATAATAACCCATACACTTTACAAAAGGTATTAGAAAATTATACTATACTTCATTCATAATGACTCTGAAATGAATGTAAACACATGCCAGGCACATATAAAAACCTATCTCCTACACACAACTAGCAGGTGTCACCCTAAGCATAGTTTACATTAAGCCTGTTCCTTGCAGCCGAATAGCAGGTAGTCAAGAAATTAAACACACTGAAATAAGCACAGAGCATTCAAATTTTGGTGTTTTAATCCACCAAGACAGTGGATGATACACATTTAATTGTGATCAGTGGTATGCTACAACACACGACATAAAACCTTAATCAATGCTCTGAAACTTCTGTGAAGGAACATTCTTTAAGGGAAATGTGTTCACATTATATAAGATTTGCTGAAGAATAGCCATGATGCCTGAATATCAGATACAGTGAGAAAGCAGCATATCTGAGTAGGGTATCACTGAGTAGCATGTACAGTCTCTTAAGTAATACAAATATGGAAGCAAGTTTAAGGAAAAAGTTGAATTTATGGTAACAAGTAAGATATCATTATAAAAAACATATATATAAAAAGCTACTACATCATTAGTAACATAGACATTGTGAAATACACTTTCCAACTGTTGCATCCACCTTCTTGGCTGTTTACTTTTGCCCCACTGTCATTTTGGACATAGCACAGTAGAAAAAGTATTATTTATACATTAAACGAATCTGACAAGACATTACTATATTGGCTTTATAGTAACTGAAGTCTGGTGACATGAACACATGCAACTGAACACAATTGGTGTGATTATTCGCATAAACCACAAAAACTCTGTTAACTGATAAAACTTAATGCTTAAAATTAATCCAGTTCATAAAATTCAGGCAGAGACTACAAAACTTAAAAAGAAAAGAAGTAAAAACAGTCAATTAACAATGTCTCAATGATGTAATCAAACCACTGGGATTTAGAGCAATGTATTTTGGAAAATAAACTGATTTAAGCAAAATAATTATATAAATTAAATTCTAAATATGTAGGTCATACCGAAAGTCATGAGCAACTTTTTTTTGCATGCAACGTGGGAACAGCAGATGAAAGAGAGAACGGTGGTAGGTGGAACCAGCAGCTGTGTTAACCTTTAGTGTCTTGTGACATCAATAGCTTGCATCACGTGATCAATATCATTCCTAACATAATGGCCGACAACGATATGTCGTTTCACCAGCGTGCTGTCATCGAATTTCTTGTGAAAGAGGAAATTCCCACTGCAAAAATTCACAAGACTTCAGCATGCTTATGGAAGTGTGTACATGGGTGCAAGCAGTGTTCGAAGATGGGTGAAACATTTTAAAGATGGGAACACCAGCATTGAAGATGCGCCTCGGAGCAATCGTCCTCAAACAGCCCCAACTGAACGCAACAAGGAAAGAGTGGATGAGATCATTCAAGATGACAGGTGTGTGACTGGGGACACAATAGCCCGAAAACTTGGAATAGGGCACAGTGCGGTACAGGAGATGATTGAAAGCTTGGGCTATAGGAAAGTTTGTGCTCGTTGGGTCCTGCGGTTATTGACCGAAGACCACAAAGGTCAGCGAAAAGCCATCACCTCAGAACGGCTGCAGAGATATCGACCCCTCCTACAGCCCTGATCTGGCACCCTCCAACTGCCTTCTTTTCGGATTTGTGAAGGATCAGCTGCGTGGACGTTTTGAGACAAGGGAGGCAATTCAGAAAGCAGTGTGTCAGTGTCTTCGGATGGCTGGAATGGAATTTTACAGAAGGGGAATTTTCAAACTCCCAGAATGCTGGGAGAAATGTGTACAAAGAAGTGGAGATTATGTGGAAAAATAAAGAAAGGTCTGTAGATTGAGTTGGCGTATTTGGTTTGTCAATAATAAAGAATGTTACTTTACAAAAAATTGTTGCTCATGACTTTCAGTACGACCCTCGTAATATATTGCATTCACGGGAAGCATAATTTAAACATACCAGAAATCCAAAGATAAGCTAAACAAGATATGCTGCTCTTAACAGAAGTAATACAACTGCATTTTAATGATAGTAAAGGTAGAAGCATACACACTTCCTTACATTTTAATAAAATAAACAGGCAAGCGCTAATATTATCATCACAATTTTAAGCCATCTGAATTATATTAAGGGTGTCCAAAGAGTATGTCAGTACATGGTTATAAGAGACTCTTCAAGCTTTCAGACCCATACACACGGGTGACAAAAAAACTATCCCACTGTAATTCTTTCCATTGTCTTTATTCATTACAATGGACAACAATTCTATTGTGCCAAGAATACAAATAGGAGTTATCATAATATGCAAAAACGTAATATACATGTACCATCCAACAAAATCAGAATGTGGAATGCCAACACAGCCGATACTGATCACATAACATGTCCATCTTTATCTTCATCTGTTATTTACTTTAATGAAAAAGGAATATAATTTAACCTTGTAAGGACTATGTGCAACATACTGACCATGCCATAGCTCAAGTGGTTAGTCGCCGACTTCCCACTGTGGCGGCCCGGGTTCAATCCTGGGTCTGGTCAAGTGGGATTTGTGGTGAACAAAGTGGCACTGGGGCAGGTATTAACAGAGTACTTCGGTTTCCCCTGCCAATCTTCATTCCGCCAACTGCTCCACAATCACCCTTACCTATCGCCTCGGGCTGGTACAATAGGCCAGAAGTGGCCGCAGTACAAGGGACTTAGTTCCACCCCACTAGCATTAAAAAAATGTGCAACATGTTGTTACATATACACCCTTTGCTAGGCAATGGGTTGGTAAACAAGTTCCCATGAAGACAGATTCTTGATAAACCGTCTGTTGCTAGGTCACACAATAGGAAGAATGTTTATAGCTCATTGCTTAGAAATGGGCATGGCGTGGAGCAATCAAAACAAGTCACATGATAGCTATCTTGCCAGTCCATTCCCAGGATGACTGTTGCCTAGTAACGAGCTGTAAACATCTGTCCTATTTAAGATTTGAGGCTTTCACGGCAGTGACTATGAAGAAAGCAGTCTTCTGGGATTTGGCACCGTGTATGTGTGGTGTTAACCGACGTTTCGGAGGAACATATCGCCTCCATCTTCAGGGTAGAAGTCTGCTTTTACCGGTTCTCAGTCTCTTCGCTTGCAGATTTCTTATATTTTTTCTTCTACCCTGAAGATGGAGGCGATACGTTCCTCCGAAACGTCGGTTAACACCACATATACACGGTGCCAAATCCCAGAAGACTGCTTTCTTCATCTGTCCTATTGTTGCATAACCTAGCAATGGACTGTTTACCAAGAATGTGTCTTTGCAGGAAATTGTTTACCAACCCGCTGCCTAGCAATGGGTGTACAGGTAAAAATATTAACATGGAAATTTCTATGCTGAGAAGCCTGTTTATCTCATCTCATCCTCCTAAAGTGGTGAGTCTGGCCATCATAGAGACTGGCATACAACGCAGGGTCTAATACATACATGATACAGGCATTTACAACAGAAAAATTCTGACAACAATGACATAAAAACTATGTCCCTAAACAGTTAAGCATATCACAAAACATGTTCCTACATTCTATATTTTATGGATTCTCTTTTTTCCTACTTTTTTACACTGAAACTCTTTAATGACATATCGGACCTGGTAGCTGCTCCTGGACACCCTTATTTTAAACTGTCATGTCACATTTGTTTACAGCTTCCTGAAATTGCTTTCATGCTGAGTCATACCTCCCTGGCATTAATCATTGCAGCAATGGAGTTTGGACGCTCATGTCCACTGGAATGTATAAGGCCACATGCTTGCTGAGTGGCCAGACTAATTTCACTTTTCTGTAAGCAACAGAACAACCAATTTACAACAAGGGACACAGCCTGTAAACCAACATCAATTATGTTCACTCTCTAAAATCCAGTCAAGTTGTGCTCCTCATGTAAAATCACTTGCTATACTAATCTTCAGATTAATGTCCTCTTTTATGAAAGACTGATGAAAATTATGAAATGAGACTGTACTTTTGAAGTATTACAAAATTAGAACTTTCCGAGAGACAGACAATAATACAGATTATATCTATCCCACATATCTTGAACATTATGTGGTGGTACAATTGAAAGTACAATATACAAGACTATAGAGAAAAACACTTCACCCACTTTAATAGTGTGGGATGTCATAAGAGACAACCACTTGCTGAACTGTTCTATAATATTTATTACAGTTGCACGGTATACACGGACAAACTTGTGTTTGAAGAACTGAAGAATAATAATAACAATAGCGAACTCCTTGAACACTGAACTAGAACTGTAGAACTGTAGAAATCTAGAACTGTAAACTTCAAAGTCCAAGTCAAAGTCAAAGTCAAAGTCAAAATTACTTTACGATTGGAGGTTTACCGCCAATTAGTTGGTCAAGCCCCTTTAGACTCACAACCAGAGATACTTTCAGAGTCAGAGTCAGAGTCAGAGTTACTTTACGACTGGCGGTTTACTGCCAATCAGTTTGTCTTGGCATCAGGACCCTTGAGGCCTACGACCAGATTTTTCTTTTCCAACTGAACTCTTGCGGTAATAGTCCTTATGTAACATCCTCTCTGACGAGAAGCTGGGTCTGTCTCTTATGAATACATTCGACCTTTCATCAAGTGTATATTTCACACATATAATATGTTAACGAAAACTCTTCCTTTTACTTTACACACAAGTCCTCTGTCAGTACAGGCTTTACAGAGCAGATCATTATGCTGAAACGAAAACTTAGTCATTTGAACGCTCATAAGCTTGACCACTGCCAAGTTTAAGCCTCTTATATTTTCTGTGTCTGGCTTCACCTTGTCCTATACCACAAACATGTTCATTATCATGATTTTGTATGACTTCTGCTTGTCGTCTGCACAATTTTGTTACATAATCGTATACACACGGAAAGTTGAAACCTGTGTGCAAGTCGCGGACTGGTGTGTACCTTGGAAAAATTCCAATGGTGTGCAAAACCTTGTATTGCATGCGCTGAAATTTTAGGAGGTAGGTGTCTGCCGCTAATACCCAGGCGGGACAAGCGTAAGTCATTATTAGGAACGGGATTTTTATGCCCTTATAATCCCTTAAATATGTATGCATTTATGCATGAAAAACTTCCAAAATATGCACTAAAATATGCACATAAAAATTTATACCAAATATTAAAATTTATTTTACATTACTTTACATTATTTTAAGAATATCAAATCAATATTTAAGTTCATTTTATGTAATCACTGAATGGTTCATTTGCAATAAAAAGCTATACTTAAATACAAATCATGCAACAAAGCCAACATATTTCATTACAAATTTAAAAAACCATTGGTACTCACATTTAGCTCTCCGAACTTTCAACTTCTCTTCTGTTGCAGTTCACAATTGCTAAATGTTCTAGGTTTTCCATAGTTAGTCGCCCCCTATAGTCCATATAGCGGGAAAAACTTCTTTCCACCTCACAGGAACTTAGGGGCGCATGTACAAAAGCCGCTATTTGTTACTTGGCAGTTCAGTACGTTTACCAGATAAAATTTCCTCAATTTCACAAAATTTGTTCATATCCTGGAGTTTTTGAAAGAATGCTGTGTACTTTTTCCTTTACTACTTCACCTACTCTTCCAGGAACCGAATTCAATTTGGAAACAGTGGTTTTGAACACACTTAACGACTGATACAAAATAGTATTGCTATTGCTTGCCTCCAGTGAGGAAATGGCGGATGGAAGATGAGAGAAGTGGGCAGATATATAGGAAACATTAGTGTCTAGTTCTGCGTTCTTTAGTACATCTTGGGCAATCCAAATTGATGCTGCACTTTTGGGATCAAATGTATTCATGACATTCCTAACTGTTTCTAAATGTTCGGTATAATAACTCGCTGCACACAACATGCCCTAGCGCGTTAAAACTGGTCTGGCGGAAGTGGAACACTCGGTGCTACTGCTTTAAAGGCTTCTTTTCTGTATGGCGCTTTAGCAAACACCTTCTTCACAGAAGACACCATCTTGTCAACAAGCGGAAATTTTGCACGAATTGTTTCTGCAACACAGTGCAACCCATGGGCAAGGCAAGTCAAATGTGTCATATTTGGAAATATAACTTTAGGAGCAGTACCGGCTTTTTCATCATATAACTTGCAGCATCAGTCACGAAGAGGAATACGCCTCATACTGAATGCCATTCGGCCATAGTAAATTCATGGAACTGATAAAAAATCCGGAAACTGCGGAGCTATTTGTGGTTTCAAATTGCTCTACCGCAAGAAGATATAGGGTAGATTGTTCATTCTTATCAAGGGATCCAACTATACAATTTGCAATAAACCGTCCCTCACAATCTTGTGTTTCGTCGATTGATACCCACACAAAATTATCTTGAATCTTATCTCTAATGCTTTCAATCGTAAGATCGTAACACTGCTTCACGTAATTTTTGCGCACAGTAGATTCATCAGGCACTTTTCACTGTGTATACTTCTCTATGAAGTTCCTCAGAGTAGGGTTGGTTAGTTTCCAAGCGGAATATCTGCCACTAAAAAGGCTTCGCATAAATCAGAGGAAAACTGTGAAAAACTATTATTAGAAAATTCACTAAGCAATTTTTGAACAGGAGCACTTTTTGTGGATTTAATTTTAATATTCTCTTTGTGTATATTAGCGTTCAAATGCTGAAGCACTTGAAAGCGTTTTTCACAACCGTTTTCTCACATGCTCAGCAATAAAGAATTTCGTTATCCGTATTTATCATCTCTACTTCGAACTCCCGCTGATACAGCTGTAATTTAGTTTTCTGACTCACTTTCGGCATGACTACAGAAAGCTAAACAAACTTAACTGCAGACTAGTCGCCACTAATGTGAATGGCCCCCAGCTTCAAATGAAGAAGCGTAACAAACCTCATGGAGACTTCGGAAATAAATAAGTGAAGTCCCTTATCGGTTGAATAGTATTACATTGATAGCGGCTACACGTGAATGCTTCCGACTAATCTCTTCGCGGCCACTTTGATGGTACGCGGATGAGGCAAGTTACGAGTACAGGGATCGAGGTTGAATCGTATTACATTGATAGCGGCTACATGTGAACGCTTCTGACTATCTCTTTGTGGCCACATTGATGATACGCGGATGAGGCAAGTTACGAGTACAGGGGTCGAGGAAGTCCCGTCCTGGGTATTGCATCAGAAACATGAATCATGATGAAATGTTGAGTCAAATATGCATCATATTCTAATACAGAAAAGAAAAAATGTATACACATGACCCTAATTGAAAACATAAAATTAAATATATATTAAAACATTTTAAAAGGGAAATATGCAATATAAATAGAGATCTTCGAAAATATGATGCTTATTCATAAAACAGACAAAATATGCATTTATATGCACCATCAAATCATGTCCAAAATTTAAGAAATGAACTAATTCATACATATATCCAAACGAGCATACTTTCTGGTTGCAAGAAAGAAATGTGCATTTTCATTAAAATCTGGTCCCTAGTCATTACTTATCTTATCAGTGCCTTATAGAGGGATAGTTTAATGTTTGCATTTAAACACTCACTTTTGAATAGGGAGTAGATTCTAATAATTGTTCTGAAGGCCTTGGCTTCAATCATTTCTATGTGAAGTCTCCACGTAATCCTCTTATCGAAGATTATGCCCAAGTATTTTACATGACTGACAAAGGGAATATTCTGCCCATTCAATGTAAGATGAATCTGAGGGGGCCTAAGTCTATGAGAGAAGTAGATTGCCTGAGTTTTATCTTCACTGATTTTTATGCTCCTGCGATCACACCACGTCTCAATAACACTGAGACCTCGCTGCAGCTTTCTGAGAACAAAACCCTCTTTGCGGTCTGTCGCATATGTACAGATGTCGTCAGCAAAGAGACCTGTATAGACACCAGGTGTTTGGGCGTATCATTTATATATAGACTGTACAGTGGGGGGAGAGAACAGAACCTTGTGGCACTCTTGCTTGTATTCCCTTGGTGTAGACATTTCACCTTCGACTGAAACTCTGAATTTTCTCTGAGAAAAGAAAGAGCTAATAAGCTTGATTAAACTTATCGAAAATTGTAATGTAGATAATTTATATAGCAAGCCAGTGTGCCATGTTTTATAAAAGGCTTTTTTCAATATCCAAGAATACAGCAGCTGTAGACATGTTATTGTTGAAATTTAAGGTTACGTGGTCCGTAAGCCTCATACATTGACGTGTCGTGCTATGACGGGCACGGAAACCAAACTGGCTTGCATTAATCAGGCCTTTTTCTTCAATTTGCTTTTGGACTATTTTCGAAATAACTTTTTCAAATAGCTTGCCTGTTGTAGACAAAAGGCTAACTGGGAGTAAATTTTGAGGAAATTTTGGGTCCTTACCGGGTTTCAAATCGAAGTCAAAGTCATATTGCAACTGGCGGTCAGTCAGTCAGTAAGTCTTGGTGTCGAGCCCCAAGTATTAATTAATACCATTTGACAGTTACAGTCTTGTTTCTGTGGGGCGCCCTCTCTGACAAGAGGACGGGTCTGTCTTTTGTATATGTTGCTGGCCCTTGCCAGCACAGTCTTTCTCAGGTCCAAGTCCCTTGGGACTCGCAACCATATTTTACTGTCTCACAATTGAGACTTCCCGTTTCGTCACCTCCTACGACTCACAGGGTCACGGTCGAGGTATTTGACCCTGCCTCCACATGGGGTATCACTCAATTATCTTCTTATATACCCTAGAGTCGAACATATAGAAAACATGTCACTGTCCGTATTGTTGTAGGCTTTGCCTAGCAACAGCTGTTTACTCACTTTTGCTAAGCAATGATACTTGCAATGTCACATTTTCTTGAATGTTGGCACTTCCAACATCACCTACCCCCCCACACACACACACACACGCACGCGCACACATACACACACACACACACATGGAGATTGTTGCTCAGCTGTTGAAGCGAGCAGGAAAATGTACATGACATCTGGAGCGTGTAGTTTGTGCTACAGGCAGTGGTGGTACGGCATGCGGAGCAGTGGTTGGGGTTGCGTCGGCTGTGCGGTTGAAGGTCTTGGTGGTGGTCCAATGCCCTGTCTCGTTTAGCATGTACGGAGGTGTGACCCTATCGGTTGACACGGTGACAAGCCTGCCGTGCACAAGGAATTGCATTGTCTTCTCCTTCCATGACAGGACCTGGTAGGGGCCGCTGTAGGGGGTCTCCAAAGCTCTGCGAGTTGTGTCCTGCCGGAGGAAGACGTGTGTGCACTTCTCGAGGTCGCTGTGCACGAATGTAGCCAGGGAGGCGTGGCATGTTGCTGGAATTGGTCTGAGGCAGGCCATATATTGCCGAAGTTGGGTGATGAGATGAGCTGGATCCACTTGATCAGCATTCAGAGTTAGCAGTTCTCCTGGTATTCTTAGTGGCTTGCCGTACACGAGCTCAGCTACTGATGCCTGCAGGTCCTCTTTGAATGCCATGCGGATTCCAAGGAGAACCAGAGGAAGGGCTTCTGTCCAGTGTTGGTCTGCGTGGCACATGGCTGCCTAAAGTGTTTGGTGGAAATGTTCCACGAGTCCGTTAGCTGCTGGGTGGTGAGCGGTTGTCCGCGAGAGTTGAATGCCACAATAGTATGGACAATAACATGCTCCCCAAAACTTGTTCATATAAGTACAAATGAAATGAATAGCATGACAGGAAATTCACACAAATGATGACCATGAAGTCAGGAAGTAAAGCCTAACCTGCTGGGAAAGAATGACAGAAATAGCAGAAGTAAATAGGAACTAGTATCACCGAATGAAGACACATGTACCTACATCAAGTTCTTTAGTATTCGGTGGTGAATCCATCATCCTGGGAGGACTTGCAGCAGCCACAAACTCATCCTCACTATCATCTCGATTAGAAGAAATGATGTGGACTTGGCCACTGAAAATGTTAAGATAAAATTTCTCAACATCCTTTAATACAGTATTTAAAATGCCACCACAGGACACATTATCTTACTGTACTCTCATATACCATTCAGTACAGATAACTATTGCATTTCACCTTCAAGATACTGAAAGAGACAGTTTACAAATGATTTACCAGAAAAAACTCACAGTGAGCTAATCAGAATTTGTTGACCAGCATAAATATGGCATGGACTGCTTCAAGTCTGCAGGCCACATACTGGGAAATGACTGCCCAGCGTACCTTATTTACTGCTCATACCATCAACTATAGATACTGCATCATGTGAACGATGGCAGGTTCTGAATGCACAGTGTGTCCATTCAGAAAGCATACTAACCACAAGACATTTTAAAGAACTGGTTCAATTGACCGAGGAATACCAAAATGAGATAAATTAAGTCAATAATTTGTAACAGACAAGAGGTTCTGATTCAGTGGTTCACAATTTTTCTTGATCCATAGGATTTTCAAGGACACGTACAATATCTGTCTCACACTGCACAGTATGAATAAGTCTACAAATCTCATTATTAATAGAATATCTAGATTAAATGGGATGAGGTGGATAGGTCATGTAGCACGAATGGGGGAGACGAGGAATGCGTATAGGATATTGGTTGGAAAGCCAGAAGGAAAGAGACCATGGGGAAGACCAAGGCGTAGGTGGGTGGACAATATTAGAATGGATCTTAGAGAGATAGGATGGGATGGTATGGATTGGATAGATCTGGCTCAGGATAGGGACCAGTGGAGGGCTCTTGTGAACACAGCAATGAACCTTTGGGTTCCATAAAATGCTGGGAAATTCTTGAGTAGCTGCAGAATTGGCGGCTCCTCCAGAAGGGCTCAGCTCCATGAATAAGTAAGTAAGTAAGTAAGTAAAGTAAATGAATTCACGTCACATTTAACATTAACATTAAAAATTAAAGGGACATCACAATTGCCCATTCCGAACACTGAAAATAAAAAATTATGCATGACCATATCTGTCAATCATGATGGTCTTCCAAACAACTGTGGTCTGTAACACATACTCGCATTCAATATAAGCTATTTACTTGCTAAGTGAACATGAGAAATAAAAAATGCTGCTTGTTTCAAAACAGAAAATTTTATAATCGCCTTAAATTTTTGCATCCTGTTATGGTATACATTAATTTCTGGGTAAAATTGTACTTTAAATGTGACATTTAATATTTATTAAAAGTTATCCGCTATCCACTGTATTGCTCATCTTCAGGTGGTAACAAAGTCCGTAAACACTCATGAACTGCACTACTATTTATATTGTCATACTGAAAACATGGATCCAGTTTTTTTATAAATTATATTATCAACCTTCTGTAATAACAAAGACAAATATAAAAAGCACAGAATACAGTATAAGGTGGAAAATATACCAAAAAAAAAGGTACAAGGTGAAATGGAAGGGTGAGGACATATGTATATTATGATATACAACTCTTTATTGACTGTCACAACACAACAAACAGAAAAAATCAAGGTCAGCGCCCAGCTATGTTTTGCTACATGTTTCAGCCACTAACGGCCATCATCAGGCAAACACATATTAACAAACATATACCACTGAACTGCAGTACATTAGATTGGATACAATGTTATTAATCATTTAAAATACTTTGCGTAAAAATACAATAAGTCAGATTATATAAAAAACTAAATGTTATTGTATAAAACAAGATAAAATTGATGTTATATAACATCGAATCAGTTGATATTTTACTTTTCATACGTTTCCATGAACAAATTGGAAATTCGATATTTCTTTTATATAAGAATGCACAGGAGGCCCATGATGTTGCAAATTAATTAACCGCATAGCCGGTGCCTCATCTTACAGAGAATTGTCTGTACTGTATGGAAAGTAAACAACGACTATGCATTCTTATATAAAAGAAATATCGTATTTCCAATTTGTCCATGGAAACGTATGAAAAGTAAAATATCGACTGATTCGATGTTATATAACATCAATTTTATCTTGTTTTATACAATAACATTTAGTTTTTTATATAATCTGACTTATTGTATTTTTACGCAAAGTATTTTAAATGATTAATAACACTGTATCCAATCTAATGTACTGCAGTTCAATTATATATGTTTGTTAATATGTGTTTGCCTGATGATGGCCGTTAGTGGCTGAAACATGTAGTGAAATATAGCTGGGCGCTGACCTTTATTTTTTCTGTTTGTTGTGTTGTGATGGTCAATAAAGAGTTGTATATTGTAACACAACAGGATGCATGAAATGAAAATTATATTATGATAAGGCATACAGTGTCTTTAGTGACTCACATAAGAACATCATGTCCATATGGATATTCCTGTCTCTGAAAAGTTCTTGAATTAATAAAAATTATAAAAATAACATGCATAATATGAACACAAAATAAGTAGGAAGAAAAAATTATAATTTTGTTGTTACAGCAACATGGACCTTTATTTTTAATCATAACACACACAGACTATAACAAAAGTACTGTGATGAATTTAATGACATGATTAAAATTCTAAGTCTTGATTATGGACCTCCTGAATATGAAGCTGGAGGAATAACCACTATACCGAAATTCTATCGACTTACTTAACACTCATTCTATATAGAAATTGGCACATTCATCTTCGAACATTAACAGGTGGTTACCCCTTGATTTGCTGAAGTCTTGACTCCTACAGCCACATCAATTATGGATGAAAAATTCATATTTCCGTACAGAATTCTGCACATTTACATCCCCAACAATATTGCTGTAAGATTAGCAGACAGCACTGAACATAATAAAATATCCTTCTAATGCTTCCAATTTGAAAACAAGTAAAAGGACAGGAAAGATGTGGACAACTTTAAATACCATGTACATATACTATAGCTTCTGTAGCATGCACACATCAGGTTACCTAATGTGGGATGTAATTATATGAAGAGACAACCACTTGTTGAACTGTTCTATAATATTTATTACAGTTGCACGGTATACATGGACGAACTTGAGTTTGAAGAATTGAAGAATAATAACAATAGTGAACTCCTTGAACAGTGAACCAGAATTGTAGAACTATAGAAATCTAGAACTGTAACTTCCAAGTCCAAGTCATATTGCAACTGACGGTCCGTCAGTCTGTCTGTCTTGGTGTCGAGCCCCGGCTGGGTCTCATCACCAGATATTTATTACTGTTTGGCATTTATGGTCTTGTTCTTGTGGGGCGCCCTCTCTGACGAGAGGATGGGTCCGCCTTTTGTATATGCTGCTGGCCCTTGTCAGTGCAGTCTTTCTTGGGACTGAGTCCCTTGGGACTTGAAACCATATTTTACTGTCTCAGGTTTGAGACTTCCCTTTTCATCGCCTCTTACAACTAGTAGGGTCACGGTGGAGGTATTCAACCCCACCTCCACACAACTCTGTAACTTCCAAGTCCAAGTCACATTGCGACTGATATTCAGTCAGTAAGACTTGCTGTCGAGCCCCGTCTTGGGCTCATGACCAAATATTTATTACTGTTGAACATTACGGCTTTGTTTTTTTTGTGGGGCATCCACTCTGACGAGAGAACGGGTCGGTCTTTTGTATATGGTCCTGGTCGTTGCCAGCGCAGTGTTTATCGGGTCCGAGTCCCTTGGAACTCGCGACTATGACTTCCCTTTTCGTCGCCTCCTACGACTCNCTTGAGACTCGCAACTGTATTTTGAAGTCTCAAATCAAAATATGGTCGCGAGTCCGAGTCCCACACTCAATGTATCTTCTTATATACCCTTGAGTCGGACATATAGAAAACATGTCACTGTCCATATTGTTGTGGGCTTTGCCTAGCAACAGCTGTTTACTCACCCCTGCTAAGCAATGATACTTGTGTTGTCACATTTGCTTGAATGTGGGCAGTTCCCACAATTATGAACAAATTTTTACATAAATCTGTGTTTTGTTTATGCTTCTCTGACCTTTTACCCATGTAACATTGCAAAAACATAAAAGCATGTCAAAATACATGAAAAAATTTAGAGCTACACACATGTACTGATAAATATTGAAACTACATCACAACAACTTGTGAGGAAATATACTTCTAAGTGATCACTGCACTGCACACATATACCAATAGACACATATTCTGCACTGTCTGGAAATATTATCAAATGGCTAAACAAAACACTAGCACAATCTATGGTGACCTAAATTAAAATAACATGCTCTAGACTTTAACCATAATAAAAAATCGCCAACCCCTATAAAATATTTGGAGCAGGATAGATTCTAATCAGTGGACATCACCCAAAAAGGTGCTTGTGCTTGCCACTGCCTATTTATATTCAGCACATATTAGTCACTGTTGGAGAGTAATGTCATTATCATTAACTACCAGTAAATCTGGTTCACTGCTAGCACTAATGCCCATCCACAAACAGACCTCAATGTCATGTGGGAGGTGACTGACATTTGCTTATTGGGACAAACATTTAATGAAATAAATTAATATCAAAACAGTCCACAGAGGTATGAGAATTAATACTTTATCATGGTAAAATACAAGCAATAAGTATGATAGGAATCCATCAGTGGCAGGCAAGTGGTTGGAACTAATTTAAGTCACAAATTTTATTACCCAAAGTGAACTGGGATAGCTCAGCCAATAGAGCGACAGGTTATGGGCCTGATGATCGGAGTTCAATTCCTGGTAGGGGCAAGAGTTTTTTTTCTTCTCCACAGTGTCCAGGCCAGTTCTGGGGGTTACCCAGCCTCCTATCAAATTAGTACCGGGGCCTCTTTGTCCAGTCTAAAGCGGCTGGGGCATGAAGCTCACCACTCACCTCCATCTAGCGCCGAGGCCAAGAATGATGGAGCTAAACCTCCACTCCCCTATACATCTTCATGGCGTGCTGCTTAATTAAGCACAGGGAGAACTTTACCATTATATTTTACCCAAACATACAACTACACATCTGTTTACACAGAGAATCACAATGGGATACTAAACTTCAATTTCCCACGTCCAAATTTTGATTTAGCACTTGAAGCATGTCATAAATGATAGCTTCAGATATGATGTTGAACATATTTTGGGGATGAATTTAACAGTTATCTCAATATGGCAACACATGAAATACATAATGTTCAAAATTAATTATGTGCTTTATACTGCAGGCTGACACTGCATTGTCTTTGCCCTTTTCCATGTTCTTAATGAAACTTACATATTTGTCATTTACCGATTAAAGAGGCTCGTATCTAACAGAAGGATGTCAAGTTTCTATACTGCTGTACTTCGAACTTTAATAAATCTATATGAACACGGCAAGGAATGTAACGTCATTCCTCGACGACCAACCTTCGTATGAGATATTGCAAGATGGCAGTTAAATCAGAATCTTGATCAGAACTATCATCCGACCGTGATCGAGAATCACTATCGTCCATTCTTCTAGACGTAGAGGTTCCCATACAGGTGAAAATATTCAACGGTTAGTACAAATGCAAAACACCTATGCAAAGCAAGCAAACTAGGCTTGTTATGAAACAGTCACTTTCACAACGTTCACAACCAAACCACAACTCAACAACTCATGAGTTTGCGTTTCCTGATAATAATAAACAGCTGTCTGTAAGCGTAATTTGGATACGTTTACAAACTCCAGCGCGGTACTATGCTCTCATTACATAGACAAACATGCAGCATATTACACGTCCTTTCTGAAAAAGGTCCCCTGTGCATAGTACTATACGGCATCCCGAATTGTATAGTTCTTCGCCAAGGAAACTTTTCTCATGGAAGGCTTGAGAAACAACCACCTACTGCACCGGAATAAATACTACAGAAGTTGAAAGAGAATCAACCTTCCATCTGACATGAGCTCTACGACGCCGGGTGCAACGATGCATCCCATCTAGTAATCTGTGCTCTGAAACTACATTATTTGGTAACCCGTGCTATTACTCGCCATCTATCTGCAGTTCTGGATAGGAGCAGGGGTAAAGCGGTCGGAGCGTAAAGCTGACAAATCACTTCTATCTATTGCAGTGGTTAAGAATATGTGGATCTGTGCGTTCACTACTCTATACGTCTTAATAACATGATGCTTAATTAAGCACAGGGATAAAACTACATTTTTATATGTTGTATACCCCATGGATCAGAGCCACAATAGCGTGCAATGGCACGCAAAAAATAGCCAGTAATTCTGAATGCCTTAAGGCTCCCACACACAGACGCGATACGATTCGGGACGATATAGCACTCGGGACGAGAGCGGCTGTTTACCGAGTGGACCGCGCACACAGCCGCGACATTCGGGAACTCGGGAATCTTTGACACCCGATAACCAGCTGGCCATGACTCACACTCAATCAGTATCTATATCGATCTATACGTAAGTGAAAAGACATGGGTAACCAATGGAACAAATAATAGAGTTCGTCAAAGAAAATGCTTTATTGTACGATACTCATCGTCCGATGTACAAGGATTCACGTGCTAAGGATAGAAAGTGGAAGGAATTGGCTGTTAACAATGAACAGAGACAGCAAGTAGAAAAATCTGTATATATTTATATAGGGTTAAGTATACAGTAACTGTGGGCATTCTTAGTGTAGGCTATGCACCAGTTCCGTTCACTAACATGAATTCCAGGGGCAGTCATCTAGTTGAAGTACGCAACAACCCGCTCTCTAATGGCGTAGCTAACGTTTGCCGCCCTTGGGAGACGTAAAGGCTGGATAGGGAACATTTCTCCTTCCAGTGGCTCCACTCGTAGCAGTTCTTCCCTGTACTTTTTCATCACGGGTTTTGAGACGTAGAAAATTATGAAGCAAACACGCTGCTGATACAGTGTGTTTTATATTTCCTCCTTTCAGTTCTATAGGTCTCAAAAAAAAAAACCTCCACTTAATGGCAAGAATAGGCCTCCGGCAATTGGTGTATTGTTTAGTGATACCTTCTTGCCCGATGGCTCTCAGGATTTCATCAAACCTGTCAATTTTCATCCTGAAATATATGTAGAACCGTTTTTCGTCCTTCAGGAGTTGAGGTATCAATGTATAAAACTCCCTTAGTTCCTCTCTTGACAAGTTTATATCATGAACCCAAGTGATTCGTCTCTTTCGCCTAAATACGAACACACATAGCAACCACTTATACATACTTAATTAGAGACTCGTTATGGAATTGTAAATATTTGTACATATATATGGCATACTGAATATGTGGAGGAAAAGAACTACGCAGATTTAGTGTTCAGTAAAATACTTGCCGGGATTCACCTTCGTCTTCATCAAGAGCGACAGCTAAAAGCAAAACTTCTTCCTCCAAAGACGGATCCATGACTATTTACCGCTGCGATACCGAGCGGTCTACCGAGTGCGCTCGGTAGACCGAAATACCGAGGCCATACACCGACTGCGATAATATCGCGTTCCTCGGAGTACCGCGGCAGTGTGCGGACCTCCATTAACCGCAATGTAAGTAGATATCGTCCCGTACCGTACCGAGCTGAGTATCGCATCTGTGGGAGCCTTTACGCCAATGTCAGAACAATCAGAACCCTTTCGAATCTACTTCTACCAACACGGATCACTAAATGTATAACAACATACGACAGATATTGTGGGTATTGATCCGTCGATGTTGCGGTTGAACTGTAAATGTACACTATGTGTGTGGTGTACGTCTCTCTACGTATCTGATTTTGTTGTTTGTTAGTAATGGTGACCATTGTGACTAATAGTCGACGTGAATATTATTATAGAAACCGAAGTATAAACACCCAATATCATAGGTATAATAAATGTGCTGTAATCGTCTCAGTGTTATGGGTTGTGAACATTACAGACTACACGTTTCGTTGTTTTGTATAATGTATAAGCGGTGGGCCTAATCGGCTCTTGCACCGCGACCTGCTGTGGTCTGTTGTGCTTCGTTGTTGTTAAGTTATGCATGTTAGAGCCAACTTAGAAATCAAGCCGGATTTGTGTATACATGTTAATGAAAGCATTATCCAGTATCATTTTATAGTAATTCGTGCTTCCACCAGCAGACTTAAGATGTTTAATTGGTTACGAAGAGTACTATTTTCTGCGATATAACGCTGTGTAATCCCGTGATTCTCAACGGTCTATGCTGCATTATGTCCCAGAAGATAACACTGCTGATAACCACCCCTGTGAAAACCACAAATTGTACATGTAATTGGTTATATTTTTGCAGTATTTACGTTTGAAGTGTATTTTAAACATTTTGCACACGTAACGATTGCAGGTGAACGACTTTTCAGTCATATCACAAAAATAGCACTTTGTTTATAATTGGTAATATTTAGAAGTAGAGCACAGCTCAGTGAACATTAGACATGTAACTATTTGCCTAGTTGTTTTACAGTGACATTTTAACACCCTTTAACTGTATGTTTGTTCTTATTTTGTATATTAAAAAATTCATGCATATGTTATAAATGTGCTGAAGTCAGGAAACATTATGTACTTAAGCATTCTGTTGCATTAATATTACTGTTTTGTACATCATACATTACTGTCTTAAATGCAACGTTTATTTTCTGTCTCATACACATATGACATGTTTTGGCTCTATGTGACATCGTGGGGTATGCATGAGTCCTGCTAAAATTGTTTCACTGTATGTTCTTATTTTGTCACACGCCTGTACTCAAAACATATTTAAAACAGATAGTTGTCAGGAAGTGTATTTATCCTTGCTGATATCGTTTGTATCACATATAGCGTGTTATGCACATATGATATTTTATTTCCATCAAAAGTAATAGCAGATGTAATACAACCATAAAGCTTTCTTGACTCCATATCAGTAACTTGACAAAAAACAAGACAGAATTTACCTGCTGAGTTTGACCAACACTCAAGTAATTTCAGTCAGCAGTTAGAAACCTGTAAATAGCATGTTGTGCAATGTGTGTCCCATACATAAACTTATCAATATCTGGAGCAGTTACGGTTGCAGTGTTCCTAACCAGTTACACCTGAGAGACCGGTTCTTTGTTTATGCTGTATTTCACAGCAACACCATTGGTCACAGTATTGGTCTCTCCTCATAACTACCCTGCACTATACTAAACTGAACTGAGAACTGAGAAACTTCGTGACTGACTCACTTACTGACTTCCCTTTATATAGGCATATAGACTGTAGGGAAAATTCTAGAACTTTTATGGGCAACCTCATTCTTCACCATCAGCCCATCAGTCTCCTGAACATTCCTGATGGTATGAGGGGTGCATATAGGCCAGGTGACATGATCCCACTGCACTCATCTCCCATGACACTGCTCCCTCCTGAGGGCTGCTTGTCCTGAGCAGTCCCTAGATATGGTGACAGTCTGGTCAAGTGTAGCATGATGGTCTCACCGTAGAATGTCATTGGATCCTGTAGAGAATATCATTGATCTGAGTGATCACCTTGTAAGGGCCTTTCCAAAGCAGCTGCAGCTTTTCTTTTTTTTTTAATGCTAATGTTAGTGGGGTGGGACCAAGTCCCTTGTACTGCAGCCACTTCTGGCCTATTGTACCAGCCCCAGATGATAGGTGAGGGTGATTGTGGAGCAATTGGTGGAATGAAGATTGACAAGTGAAACCAAAGTACTTGGAGAAAACCTGCCCCAGTGCCACTTTGTCCACCACAAATCCCACTTGACCAGACCCAGGATCGAACCTGGGCTGCCACAGTGGGAAGCCAGTGACTAACCGCTTGAGCTGTGGTGCGGCCAAGCTGCAGCTTAGTTGACTTTCTTCTCGTCCACATCAGGTGATACAATCAAACTCGGTCTCCTTCCTCAGATCCTGGTCATATTGGGCTGTCATCCTGTGGATGGCAGGATGTTGATAATGATGGGTGATGTGCAGCCGTTTCATGAGGACTGTCATGTAGTCAGTCATTGACTGCTACTTTTCAGGGGAAATCCCAAACTTCAGGTCACAAGGAAGACATATCTGTCTCTTGACTACCATGTGGGGTGGTGTTGTGCATGTGGTCTTATTGGCCGATTCTCTCTAGGCCAGCAGGAGGAGAGGTAGCCTGTCATCTCAACCTCTCCAGTGCTTCAAAATAAAATTCCTTAGGTGTTCCTCCACTGTCTTCGCATATCATCCCACCATGTCTTCTAGTTGTTGGTGTAGAGGGGTGGTCTTTTTGCAAGTTTCCAGGTCCTCATGAGAAGCTAAACACCAAAACATCTGCCACCATCAATACGTCTTGGTTAGGAACTGTAGAAACCTCCAGCCACTTGAGCAGTACCTCTCCTCCTACTCCTAACATCTATTCTCTCTGTCTTATTTTCCCCTACAATTCTTATTTTTCCAAGCTGAGTTAGTATAGTGACCATGTTATGGAATGAAGGTCAGATTTTTCTCTTCACAGCCTTAAGACCAGCTCTGTGGTCAGCCCAGTTTTCTATCCAATGAGGTACCAAGTACTCTTTTCCTGCAGAAGGATCTGTTGCTTAATGTGGACTTCAGACCACAGTGAGTGGTTTTACATTCTTCATATTTGCCTTAATTTTTATATAAAAAAAGTCCACACTCAAACCATTTCAGGATTCAGACGTTGAATCCACTGGTAAGACAACCACGTCTCCAATTTAGATTTTGTATGATGAATTTTATATCATATTGGCTGAAAAAACTCACTTTCAACATACAGGCTGAGATGGGAGAAAAATAAAACATTTCTTAGAGAAACAAATAACAAATACCTGAAGAGTGTTGCTGTCAGGGGTGTTACACCATGTAGTCTGATTGAAGTTCAATAATATTTTGGAGAAAAACTGCCTCTGTCTTCAGGGCTGAAGAGAAAACACTGTAGGCAGCACTCAAGCTTTTTTGCATGTTTGCTTGATTTGTTTTTTTTTTTACCTTTGATATTGAGGCCGTATGTTCTTCCAATATGTAAGTAAACTTAGATTGTGTAACATCCCAGGAAATAGTACTCTTTATAGTCACTGCCATGAGAACCTTAAATCTCACATAGCAAAATACTTGTAAAATAATATCTGAATTGATATGGTTGGATTAGTGAAGAATGTGGCCACTAACTGACCACAGCAGGCATAATTTTCACAGTTTTCACTTCACCATTACACACACACACACACACAAAATGGAATATGCAACAATATCCATACTGGTGCCCCCTTTTTCCAAGAAACAGAATATCCATGATCAAAATGAATTATGTATGTGGAATCTGAAGTTCTCACAGAGATGGTTAGGAAGAGTACTGTCTTCTGGGATATAATGTCGTGTAGACCGCTGAAATCAACCGACGTTTCAGAGGAACATATTGCATACATCTTCAGGGTCAAAAAATGGGCTGAGTGTTCCACCTGCTTTCACGCTGGTTTGTTTCTCAGCTCACAACGTTGGTTGATTTCAACAGACTACACGGTGTTGTGTCCCAGAAGAAAGTATTCTTCTTGAATTAAACATGTTTTTTTTTTTAATAATCACACTTTGTTCCACTGGCATGACATTCATACGGGATTTTGTGAAAATGAAGCATTTGGTTCAAACGTTACAAGGGAGACAAGCTCACAAGTACCAGCATCTCCCCCCACCCCACCACACACACACAAAAATAGCTGTATGTATAGATATAAAACAGAGAATTTGATTGAACTGATGCAGTTAGCAGAAGAATGTGGGTTGTGACAGTTTCTTTAGCAGCTCAATAACTGCCTGCCTTCCCAGGAACCACAGAGTTAGTTACATTAATTTGATTTGGACTCCAGTTCTAACATCTCCCCTTATTATGTAGGAGATCAATAGCGTGTTTATTTTCCTTAACAGGATGATGTTCTAGATGCCTGAGTTAAATGGGATATGGAGGCAGAGGAACTCACTGCCCCAGATGATATATGTCATGAGAATATGGTCATTGTGTCAGTTAAAGAAAAAGTGAATGGAGAAATTGGCACGCAGAAAGATGGAGAGTGTTCTGACATAACTTCTGGTACTGTAGATACAGAGCAATACATGCAAGAATATATGGAGCTGGAAGATATTGAAAGAAATCGGTCAGTATATAAACTAACTCAGTGAAGCAACATTCTTGAGAAGCTGATAGTCACTCAGGTGGTCGGGAAATTCCCATGCGTTTTATGAAACCCAAATGTTCATTTCCATGTTCATAAAAGCCCTTCACTGGACCTTATTTTGACCCAGATGAGGCCAGTCAACATCCTCATACCCTTTAAGCTTAATTATGGAATTTACAGGGTGTATCAAAACTCAGTGGCAAAATTTCAGGAATGGACTCCTCATATAGAGAGAAGAGAAAAGTGTGTGACAACATGGGTCCAGAAATGCATAATTACAGAGTTATCAGAGCAACTATCCAATTGTCTCATCAACAGAGGTTTTCCATTAACATCTGGGCAGGCATTGTTGGTGATAGTTTGTTGGGACCCTTTGTTCTTCTGGACAAGCTTAATGGAAAGAACTACACAGATTTCTTGCTTATTACATTGCCTAATTACTTGGAAGACATGCCACTAGCATCCCGTCGACAGCTGTACTTCATGCATGATGGTGCTCCTGCACTGGATAGGTAGAGGAGGACCGATTGCTTGGCCACCACACTCTCCTGACTTAAACCCCCTGGACTTTTACCTGTGGGGACACTTAAAGTCTGTTGTGTATTCGACTGCTGTTGCTGATGTACCAACTCTCCATGCATGCATTGTGGCAGCCTGTCAGACAGTACGCACTACACCAGGCATTTTTGATTGTGTGCGGCACTCAATGCAACGACGAGTGGACCCCTGTATTCAGGCAGGAGGAGGTCACTTTGAACATTTCCTCTGATATGTGACAGAGTGTTCCAGCTGGTGTTACAGACGTATTCAGTGTAACAGTGCAACAGTGTTAGGAGTGTCAGATTGCACTAACATTACTAAAAGGTTGGATAACTCTGTAATTATGCATTTCTGGAAACATGTTGTCATACATTTTTTTCTTCTCTCTATATGAGGAGTCTGATCCTGAAGTTTTGCCTTTGAGTTTTGATACATCCTGTATAGTCATTGCAGAATGTTAAGTGAGTTTTAAAACACTGACATATATCTTCATTGTGGTTGTCTGGTTATCTGTATGCATCAGCTGTTTCTCAGCAGATGGGGTTTTAAAAATTTGTCATAGAACTTATTAATAAAACAAAAAAGAAAGTTTTTTGGCCATGGCCAATCAGAGATAGGAACCAGGATAGCTCAGTCAGTATAGCAACAGACTATGAGCTGGATGGCCAGGGTTCACTTCTCAGCAGGTGTAAGAGATTTTTCTTTACTCCACAGCATCCAGATGAGCTGTTGGACTTCCTGTCCAGTGCTTACCCAGGATTTGCCCTGAGGATGGAGTAGCCGAGGTGTGAAGCTGACCTCACCCCCATCTAGTGCCAAGGTCAAGATTGGTGGAGCTATATCTCCACTCCCCCATACGTCTTTATGATGTGGTTCTTAACTGATGAAGCACAGGGACAACTTTACCTCTTTTACCTTTTACCCGTCACTTTACTTAGAACTTTAATTAGTCCAGTTCCCAAAACATTATTAAAAATCCATGGAAGTGAGAAGTGTTTGATCTGATTGAGAGAATTGTAATTTGCTTTCCTTGCCTAATAATGTCAAGGCATTTAAATCAAGAAGGATGTGAAATGCAAGACATGCAGTATCTTGAAGAAATGATAAAATGATACAATGCTTTTGTCATTAAAGTTTAGCAGAAGAGACCACTTGGAGGACGAGTTAGCATAGATGTATCTTTACATAATATTGTGCGGACTGAATTCATTTGGTTCAGGATCCAGTGACAGGATTTTGTAAATATGGTGATGAACATTCAGGTTCCACAGAAAAGTGGAATTTATTGAGCTGCTGAGTTTGCTATAAATTTCTCAAGAAGTACCTTGTACAATTTAATCTGTCAGTCAGTCAGAGTGAGACATTTGATGTCATATACATATTTCTCTTTTGTGCAAAGAATCGTATCATGCAAATGTATTCTGTTAGAATAATGTTACATGATGGAGTGACTATAGACTGGGTTTGGATTGGTAATTGGATTTATTGAACACAGGTTATAACTACAAGTAACTATGGTGCTATCGCTAATTCACATGCTCAGCAGTTCACTTCAACATGTGCTAAGTCTTCTCAGTCTGCTGTGTGTTTACCAGTCATTGTCTTGTAATGGCTTCCAATACTGTAGATCCCTCAGCTTCCATGTTCACGTCCATACTGACTGGCCATTGTCTCACAATTTACTAAATTCTAAACTTATCCTGGTTATAACACCTTGGTGTGGACTGCATAGAAAATGCCTCAAGGGGCCATATAAAACCACAAAAAACTTATTCCCACAATTGAATGGGTAGCAGTCATTTGTGTGTGGGAGGCCGCATGTTCAAATGACTGTCCTAACTGAATATTTTCATATCTTTTCTTAGCCCTTCCAGAAACATTCTGGGAGGTATCTCAGATTAGGCCACCACAAGTTCTGTCCACATCATATCCAATTCATTATTTACTAATCACTCTGTCATTTATCATTATATAGGCTGAAACAATGACAGTATCATTAAGTAAGTCACAGATAAATAGTATAGAAAAGCTTCAGTCAGAATAGCCAGCCTGCAGGTAAGAAATGTAGTCTGTCCTCCTCAGGTAAAAAGCACAGGAGTGCTGACCCCCTGACTTCGGCAATCAGTATTTTTATTATTGATCAAAATATTTGCAACTTTTAACTTACTACATTTAAGTCTCATATATTGGAGTACATTGAGGGCACACGGTAGCGTAGTTGGTTGAGGCACTATGCTACAAGCTGGAAGGTCGCAGGCTCAAGTCCTGATGAGGTCATTGGATTTTTTTCAAGTGACCTAATCCTTCTGGCCGCACTATGGCCCTGGGGTTGGCTCAGCCTCTGACACATATGAGTACCAGGAATATTCTTGGAATATTGTTGGAAGTAAAGGGCGGCTGGCGTGTAGGGCTGACAGCCTTGTTGCCATCTCAGAGCCGATAGTCTAGAAAATGTGGGAACCTCAACATCTCACAACCCTATGGGCCTCCATGGCCTGTTACAGGGATACCTCTACTTTAGTTACGTACTTACTTTATATGGGGGTACATTAACCATCACAGCGGTTAGTTGTTGAATCCTATGGGCTCCCAAATAAAACACCCATGCTGAAATGTGTGTCTTTTGTAAGCTAGTAGTGTTTTGATAATGTTTATTGTTCTGATAACACTCTCTATGTTAGAGTAAGTGTGAGTTACTGTGTATTTTTTTTTATTGCTAGTGGGGTGAGACTAAGTCCCTTGTACTGTGGCCACTTCTGGCCTATTGTACCAGCCCCAGATGATAGGTGAGGGTGATTGTGGAATGAAGATTGGCAGGGGAAACCAAGTACTTGGAGAAAACCTGCCCCAGTTCCACTTTGTCCACCTCAAATCCCACTTCACCAGACCCAGGATCGAACCTGGGCCACCGCAGTGGGAAACCAGCAATTAACCACTTGAGCTATGGCACGGCCCAAGTTACTGTGTAAATATATGTAGTTTATTTCCTTGTGTTGATCACATATTGTTAAAATCCTGACATGTTTTGGTCATGCAAGACCATCTTCAGAGGGCATAGCTCTCTTTGAACTACATGGCATTACAGCCCTGAAAAATATGTTTTTCAGAAGACTTAAGATGTATTAGAAGCAGCTGAAGTCAGAAAGGCACATTCTTATGAAGATTAGTCACCTCTAGTAACATTGTTCACTCAACCATAAGTTCATCTTTATAAATAATAGCTTTTTCTATGGTTTGTGTAAGAAAATGTCCCACTCACTTTTCACTGAACATTAAAGTACATGCCAAAAAATGCAGACTTTATCACTTGATATAATTATTACAAAATGCAACTGTGGTTTTATTAAGTTATTGTTCGAACTACAATTGTGTGCATAGCAAATTCCTGTTTCTTGGTTCCTAAAACCATTAGATTGATTCAGCATGAATGTGAGAAAGTAACAGTTTGAAAGGGGCCTGTGATAGCATATTTGGTTGAGGCACTGTGTTACAAGCCAGAAGGTCATGGATTTGATTCCCAGTGAGGTCATTGGATATTTCAGTTGGCTTAATCCTTCCAGCTGCATTATGGCCTTGGGTTCAACTCAGCCTTGAACAGAAGTGAGTAGCAAAGGGCAGCCAGCACATAAGGCTGACAACCTCACCTCCATCTGTGAGCCAGTTGTCTAGAAAATGTGGGGGAACCTCCTTGTCTCACAACCATATGGACCCCCATGGTCTGTTACAGGATAGCTTAATCTTTTTACCTTTTAACATTTCAAAAGAAAGTAAGGATAATTACATGTGTCAGTATGATATATCTGACTCAGAACCTAATATATTTTATGCCTTCGTCTCTTTAGTGTTTCCTAACAAAGGCCCTGTTAGTGCACTGTAATAATTATCATTCCACTTTACAATTTTAAACAAGAAAACGAATTGAAGTGACATGGACATTGTATTTTCAGTGTAATGGAGACTACCAGTCAGCAAGGTGATGAGAGGGAAGCAACTTTGGCAACTGAGCTAGCTGTGTCATTTGCCCCCTGCATTCAGTCATCATTCCACATAGCTGATAGACCTCATGAGTGCCATGTTTGCAGCAGAAAGTTTGCACTGATTGATGACCTTGAGAAGCATTCCTTAATACACACAAGAGGACAGCCACATGAATGCCTTTTATGTAATAAGAAATTTACACGAATAACTGGCCTCAAGACACACTCACTCTTACACGCCGGTGAACGACCACATAAATGTAGTGAGTGTAATAAAAAGTTTGTACTAGTCTCTGATCTGAAGAGGCATATCTTGATACATAGTGGTGAACGTCCTTATAAGTGCACTATATGTATTAAGAAATTTACACGAATAACTCACCTCAAGAAACATGCTCTAACGCATACTGGGGAACGTCCTCACGGATGTGGTGTTTGTGGAAAAAGATTTACGTTTCCTAGTGATTTGAGAACACACACACTGATTCATACAGGAGAAAGGCCACACGAATGTACACAATGCAATAAGAAATTTAGAAATCTGAATGTTCTTAAGAGACATTTATTGATACATACAGGACAGCGGCCTCATGAATGTACCATGTGTGAACGGAAGTTTAGAGATTTAACTGACCTCAAGCAACATACACTTATTCACACAGGGCAACAGCCTCATGAGTGCCAAGTATGTGGTAAGAAATTCACGCGGATGACAGATCTCAGGAAACATTCGCTAATTCACACAAGAGAACGACCTCACCACTGCACTATATGTAACAAGAAGTTCATCCGTATGTCTGACCTGAAGACTCATTCACTTATACACACAGGAGAACGTCCCCATGAGTGTAATGTGTGTTGTAAAAAATTTACTCGAATAAGTCACCTCAAGGAACATACCCTAATACATACCAGGGAGAAAAATCATGACCATAAAATTGTTAAAGGTGTACGTTGAGCACGGAACCGAGCCATGATCCTCACAGTCTCATGTAATTTGTTATTCTTTACACTACAAGATTCTTTTGATCTGTGATAGCTTGCTTGATTCTTTTCAAGATACAAGTAGACAGTGCCTTATTTCTGTGCAACATTGCACTTACATGCAGTGCTGATTGCATCATGAGATAATAAACACGTGCTTCCTCATACATTTGTTCACTATTTACACTGAAATAAGGACACACATCTTTCTCACATGGAACAAGGAGGTTAGTGTAGCAGAAACACACTTAACTTGTATGTGGAGCCACACACTTTGAAGCTCAGCCTGGCTACAAACTTTCCTGGCTGAAGTTTAATTTTTTCTTGTCTCTTAAGGTGAAACCTTGTGAAATGTATCATGATGGCTTCCATAGAAATCAATATCTACCCTCCATTTATGGCCACATTTCCATCTTGCTCAACATTATTTAACTCTTGCAGTTGAAATGGTGTAATTAATCCTAATTATACAGGGATAGGAAGTTTAAATCTTCCATACTATGTCTGTGATTACCAGATTTTAAGTGTGTGGGGGGGGGGCGTCAGCTAGTGATGGTGTTAGTGTTAAAAAACATATCTTTGAAACTTTAACTGCTTAATGTTCTATTCAGAATTATTCAAAAGGAAACATATTTTCAAATTCTACAGTATTATTTACTTCTATAAGAACTGTTTCCAAGAAAATTTATAGATTTCTGAAAGAAAACAGTGTACAGTATTATGTATGGTATATTAATCCACATATGCAACACTTGCATTTCTAGAAATGTTTTTCTTCTCACATTGTGAAGGAACCTTGATTTAGAAGTTTTAACTTTATATGCTAAATACAGAAACATGGATCTTTACAAGGCTGGCTTTGCATTTGGATCTTCCTCTTGGTGTGGATTATGGGTGAGGTGTCTGCACTCATTTCCAACAGATTTTGAACCAGAGTCCAATGAAACATTTGGTGGTCTATTTTTCTACCATAGGATAATAAATGATGTGGTCAATATCATTAGTGAGACTGATCAAGTAAAAAAAGATGTCCCTCTATGAAGAGCACAACAACTTCATCTATGGCTCAGTGTTCAGATGGGCTGTAAAATTTATCATGGGCATTACTCGTCATACCAAAAAGAGATGTAAGCACGCTGACTGATATAGAAAAATGTATAAGTCTCGTTATATGAAAAAGTTAGTTTCATTTCATGATATTACTGTTAAATGAGGTATAGAACTCTTCAAGAATGGACCAAAAACAATATTTCGGTGTATTTGACATAGGGTGCCTCTTGTATCTACAGTCCACTTAGACCTCCAATGAAAGGATGGGAACCACCAGAATCCCAATGATATTTTGGTCTTTACTAAATTGTGTTTTAGCTTCTGCTTGCATTACTATGCCATCCATTTATGCTGTTTTCAGGTTCACTTTTACTGTCAGATGAGTCTTTCTCTGACGTGAACTCTGTTCATTATCATTTTTAACTTCTGGAATGAAAGGACGTAATTATCATGCAGACCACTTGACACCATTATGTTTCATGGCAAGCAGTGTGGTTCATGCATGGGTTTTTTTTATTTGTCACCAGTAGGCAGAAGTTATCATCTCCATTAGCCATTTATTAGTTGCAGTTAGTGAGCAGTGTGGAATGTCTTGATGCGGTATACTTTAGAGCAACGTATATTTCTGTATGACACCTACATGAAATACGGATCTGCTAGGAATTCCATAAAAATTCTGATGTAAATTTCTTGATGAAAGAATTCTAAACAGATAACAATTCACAATTTGGTGAATAAACTTAAACCAACAGGACTCTTAATATACAAGAAACAAAAACCTAAGCGCCGAGTGCTTAATGAGGAGAAGTTAGGTGACACAGGGGCTTGATCATACATCAAAAAGTCACTGCAACATCTAGCTCAAGAGACTGGAATGTCGAAATCTAGTGCAAAAATGGCAACACGATTGCGGAAGCTTAGACCACATAGAACAACGGTAATGGACACATGCCTTGCAGCCATGCAATCCAGCTAGCAGTGTTCATTTTTGCAGTTTGTTTCTATATCTGTTTTCAAAGGTGATATCAGTCCCCAGTTGGTATTCTTTTCTGTTAAAGTGTGATTTCACTAGCAGGGATACATAAATATGTAAATTAATCGCTGTTGGAGTTCACAGAATCAACATCAAACCCATGAAGTCCTTCTCCATCCAGTGAAAGTTAGTGTCTGGTGTGTTGTAAGTGCAAGAAGGATTGTTGTACCTGTGTTTTTAATGGAACAGTTAATTGCAAAAGATGTCTATGTGTAGAGGGACAGCATTTTCAACACCTCATGTGATCTGTATATTGAACTTCATTCCGAACTTTATTGGCTGTCCATTCACTTTGTATTTGGTCCAGATGTTCTCATCATCAACCTGTTCTCAAGCACTCCTAATCTGTGTTCCTCCCTTAATGTCAGAGACCAAGTTTCACACCCATATGGAACCACAGGCAAAATATAGTTTTGTGTATTCTAATTTTTAATTTTTTAGATGGAAGATGTGAAGATAAAAGAATCTGGACTGAATGGTAGGGAGAATTATGTGAATTCAATTTCCCCTTAATTTCTTTCTGAATCAAATTTTGATTTGTTACTGTCGTTCCCAAATATTTTAACTGTCCCACATTTTCAGAACATCTGTTAGGTATATTTATGTTATGATTTTGCCTTACGTTCTGGTGACGAGACAGCAACATATACTTAGTTTTCTCTGCATTTACTTCCAGACTTACTAATGTCAATTAAAGTTTCTGTTTTTTTTTTGTGGCATTTATGTTGCCTCCCAGTACATTCACATCATTGGTGTAGACCAGCAGCTGATGTGTGCCATTCAATCAGTCCTGACTAGTTTTCCAGGACCTGTAGTTCACAATGTCCAGTGCATTTCAGTAAGGTGGTGGTGGATTGATGTAAATGAAATGTTCACTGTTTGCAGACACATGCGAGAAACTTTCTGATGTCGGATATGAGTGAAATGATACTAAACTCAACCCCCCCCCCCCCAAAAAAAAAAAAAAAAAAACACCAANAAGAACCTCTGCAAGGCTGTGCCGTGGCTCAAGCGGTTAGTTGCTTGCTTCCCACCGTGGCGGCCTGGGTTCGATCCCGGGTCTGGTAAAGTGGGATTTGTGGTGGACAAAGTGGTGCTGGGGCGTTTCCCCTGCCAATCTCCATTCCACCAAATTCTCCATCATAATCACCCGGTGCCACTACAATGGGCCCAGCTGGACTCCACCTCCCCAGTAAGCGAATTAAGAATCTCTGCAGCGCAAGAGATCAGGGTGGCAAAATTATTTATTGCTATTATGTAAAGTATGTACAGGTTAGTGGTATGATAACATGCTTTTTTTACCGATCGTACTCTCGGCACTGGTGAGTGCACTCAAGTATCGATTTCTATGTGGCTATGGATGGCAGAATGAATTTTTTTATTTCGCGCCACAACGGTTACATTTGCAGACGTGTGAAGGTAGTGTGATCGTATGGTACGGAGTTTGTGTGTGTCGTTTAGGTTCAGGAGCAGGGGGTGTAACTCCCATAGGGGAGAGGGAAACATGCAGACTAGCCATCTATGTTCAGCAACATGAACTAGATAGTCTGGAAATGACTGTAATCGGTCATAATACACCTACCGCAAATAATCGAATCGCATGAGTGTCAGCCAATCAGAGGATCTTAAATTTCGGTTGAAAGCTTTGGGCGGTTGTTTCAGTAATACTGCGTAGTTTCTGAAAATGTGTGTACGCCGTTGAGGTATGTTGTGCAACTAATTAGATTAATTAGTAAGTAGGGACTTTGATTTGATGTTGTGAAACGAGAGTCGACATTTACGCATGAATTTACATCTGTGTGTTACTTATGTATATGGATTATGCGTACTACGCCCAGTGAAATTAGAAAGAAACGTGAAGTTAGTGTTACTACGATACTTCATCCAAATCGTATTTCTTTCAGTGCAGCCTAAAGAAGGACCGTAGAATCTCAAAAAAGTTAGAGTGTACTTTGATTCTGTTATAATTTTTGTATTGTTTCTTGCAGTATAGATGGGAAGAAAAAAAATGTTCTGCTGAAGCATGCACGTCTTCCAGTGAAGAAACAGGATTGAGATTCTTCAATTTTCCCATAGATTCAGCACGGTATGAGCCAGATCTGAAATATTATTATAAAACATACTGTATTATTTTGGTGAGAGTTATTGAAGGAGCTAAAAATCTTCATTATAATCAATTAATTTCTAATTCTAGTAACAAAATGAAAGCCACCTGGAACATTATAAAATCAGACACAGGTAGAAAAATTAGTAATGCAGGTCAGTTTTTAAACATTGATGGGAAGTTAACTGATAATCATGATGTGATTACAGATTATTTTAATAATTAATTTCGAACAATAGCTGGACAACATCGATACCAATATGTTCATCAGCGTTTTCTGTGATTTGAAGAAAATTTTTGACACTGAAAATATCTGTCTGTTTATCTCTCTATCTGCATTTCTCTGTCTAAAGTAGAATTGTATGGAATAGTTGGTAAGGCCGATTGATAAAATCCTATGTGAAAGATAGGTACCAAAGGGTAAGTCTATTTTACTCATTGGATGAATAATTTAACTTCAATATTAATTAATGATCTCGGTCATTTATATGCTGAATGCCTAGTAGTATACTTTTATGTTTCATTATTGTAGTCTTGTGTCATTAGTGTGCTGCATTCTTTCACATATATATTTTAAAACTTTGTTAAATTGTACGAGTATTTTATGAACTCACATACTATAATGTGGATTACCTGTGCTTAGGTACAATACTGTATTATCTT
>NW_019739213.1:0-12322 GCF_002891405.2 Cryptotermes secundus
CATTATAACGAATGCTTTAAATTCAGTACATAAAACGGCCACACCGTACAGAGGGGTTATCATGAAGACAGTCGGCTCTACGAGTCAGTCAGTTCCCGGTAGGAGATAGCCACGGGAATTTCGTAGTTGAAGGAAGTTGAAGTCGCCCTGTGAAGTCTTAACGTGTGCTGTAGTGCAGTGATATCTGGAGTGTGACAATTATAGTTCCTGTGTTAAAACTCGTTTTCAGGAAACGGATAAGGAAAATTTTGCAGATGAATAGACATTGTTTAGATCTGTTACTTAGAAACGATTAGTATAAAAAATGGATAACATTTCATTTATGTGTTGTAATTACAGTAATCTTGGAAGTATTATAACTAGTTGTGGTTACGACCTGTAAGTGGTCAACAAATCCAGTTACCAACTCGAACCCGTCTTTAGTCACTGATACACATGATATTACGTTATTGCAGAACATGGTCGAGAGTAGCCGTAAATTTAAGTATAGTGTACGGAAATATTTATTTAGGCATATTACTAATTGGCACCGAGCCGCAGATGGGCCTCAGCTTGGGCCACTTTATTGAGAGATTCTCGTATTGCATTGCGCTGGACGGCTCCATTACGTTAAGGCTCTGGTTTATTTGGACGACGCTCTGTATTGCGGGACAAGGTATTCACCATGAATGTTGGTGTACTGATGACATCCGTCAGAATATCGCTGCGGCAGTAGCCCCCAGGGGGCAGGACAAAGCTTTCACTAAGCACCCTGCTGTAACAAATGGTGTACTGGAAGCAAGTTAGCACCCAACATCACGTTTCTTCACAATACCACCTATTGCAACACTAGAACTCCATCATTAATGCAGCATGAGTAGGAAAAGCTTGAATTTGTTTAATATTTATGGGAATTCTCTGTAGACCTATCTAGGTTATAGTTTTATATTGATAACTAATGAAACCCTGGGGCTAGGTATGTAAAATTTGACATGGATATTAGAAACTGAAAATACTTAATGTCATATTATGTGCGTGTGTGTGTGTGGAAATTGTAAATCGTTGATTCTATATCCATAAGTTTAAAATAGGCGTACAGGAAAAATGTATTAAATTATAGTAAGATTTCATTAATTCGGGCTAATTGAAAACGAGCTTTTGTACAAATTAGTGAAAGTCCGATTTGTAGAGGTGATAATGAAAATATTTATAGGGATGTTATAAAATGGATTTGTCTTCATATATTGGGTTTTTGGACTTTATCCATCGTCCTGGTTTTTAAGATAACTAATAAAAACGCGACGTTTCGGAAACTGGATCTGTTTCCGTCCTCAGGTGAAGGAAAACGCCTATTCTTTTGGGTCCGTTAGAAAGAGCTTGGATTTTTCTTGTTTTTAAGGCAATACAACTCATCATTATATTTGTCCAACTTGTACCAGGATTGGAGTATATACACAGATAGTTTATTAAATTCGAAGTATATATGTCCAGGAATATAAGGAATCTAGAAAATATTTGTTATCCTTGCTGTTTCATATGGGCCAAAACTTGATGTCTCATATACATGAAGGATGTCAGCTGAGCGCACTTCTGAGCGGGGTTCTGAAGAGAATATTTGGACTAAAGAGGGAAGTGACACAAACCTGGAGATAATTCCATAACGAGGAATAGCATTATTTGTACGCCTCACCAAACACCACTGAGGTGATAGTATCAACGAGACATGCCGCACATATGGAGAGGATGAGGTATATATCCGGAATTTTAGTCAGGGAAATTTAAAAGGAAGATTTCGCGTGCTAGAGCCAGGCATAGATAAAAGGAAAGGTTTAAATTTGATCATAACGAAACAGTGAACCGTCTGAAAGGGTTCAGCATAGATTCTTCCGGTTCAGGATGGAGACCAGTAACAGAAGTTTGTGAAAGCAATAATAAACTTCTGGGTCTTATAAAGGGTGGGTAATATCTTGGCCGATCACGGTCTAAGGAATGGTATCTCTTCGCCCTCTCAAACACTGGGATCGTGGGTTCGAATCCCACTTTAGACATGGATGTCTGTATGCATTTATTCTGTGTTTGTGCTGTCCTGTCTGCGCAGGTAGAGGCTTTGCGACAGTCCTACAGACTGTCTAAAAGATCAAGGAACTCAAAAGTGGCCAAAGTTCAACAAAAAGGCTTTGAAACCATACAGACAGACAGACAGACAGATAGGATAATATCTTGACCAACTGAGTGATTATTAGCTTTTGCAGAAGGACTCTGCTCCACTGAAGTCGATTCTTCCCGTTACATAACTTTCAGAGCGTACATGTGCTGTAGGCAGAATTCAAATCAGACCGCATGTTTATGAATCGATGTGTAGGAAGTTTCATGAGAGGTCAAATATCGATTAATTGCCAGCTGTTATTCCCCTCGCTCGTTCTTAGCTTTCAGAGACCAAGCTGACAATCGAAGCCATTAATCCTCGTTAGTGTCTATCATCCTGTCTTCCTGTCTCAGCGCCGATGCCCTCATTTCTTATCTGAATCAAGTCGACTGGAAAGTTCATTGTTTTGGATGGGTAATTATGAACGACAACGTTTTACGTATAATATTAACTTTCATTGAAACCAAATGCGTCTCCTATTCACAGTTCATAGGTTATTTATCGAAGCTGTACCAACTGTAGACGTTTTAGGTAGAAATTCTGAAATTTTAAATATTTGAAATTAGAACCATCCTCTTTCGTTGCTCGAAAAATTTCAATATTTCAAATTAGTTTTGATAGCAAACAGTACGTATGAACGGTCTGAGAGAGAGGAAATTGTTTCATGTGTGATGGGCTTAAAGGAATATAAGGGAATCCGTTGAAAATAAAAGGAGGACGGCGGAAAATTCATAGGAAAACAAACTATTGCAATATTTGCAGATTGCCTCAGCTTAGTTAAAACAACTAAGTTTCAAACGGCAAACACGGAAGTGAAACAGCAGCAATACATGTAGTTACTGTAGGATTCTGACGATGGTGCATAACACACAGAGATATTGGGTTTTCGGACTTTATCCATCGTCCTGGTGTTAAGATAACTAAGAAAAACACGACGTTTCGGAAACTGGATCTGTTTCCGTCCTCAGGTGAGGGAAAACACCTATTCTGTTGGGTCCCTTAGAAAGAGCTAGCCTCAATCATTGGACTGATTGAAGGAAAACACTTATTCTGTTGGGTCCCTTAGAAAGAGCTAGCCTCAATCACTGGACTGATTGAGGCTTGCTCTTTCTAAGGGACCCAAAAGAATAGGTGTTTTCCCTCACCTAAGTTATCTTAAAAACAGGACGATGGATGAAGTCCGAAAACCCAATATCTCTGTGAGCAGCAATACATGTTTACATAGAGAGCTGGTGACCTGTCAGTGCTTGCTCATTCAGCCTCTCAGGCAACTATACATACATACATACGTACGTACGTACACATATATGCAAAAACTGACTTTTATGAATATGAAGTCTCTTGGGGAAATCAAATGCTTTCAGTTTCTTTGTTCCTCACCCCTGCCTTTGTTCTGTTTATCCTTTTGTAACCTCATCTCCTTCCCTAAATTCTCGCGTACTTCTTATCTGTTCCTGTTAACCTCATCCATCTCCTTTCCTCCCCCTTTCTTCTTTTATATCCTTTACTTTAAAACAGTGTCTTCTTTTATATCCTTTACTTTAAAACAGTGCCAGGTGTTACGCTACGAGTATTTCAATTTTCTCGCTAGACCCGACTGCGTCCTCTGTAAGTGCGAGCGTACAAACATACAGTGCCTTTTAATTGTAGGTTCTGCAACTGATGGGCGCCGATCACAGTGGCCGCGCGGTCTAAGGCATGAACAGTCTTCACCCACTGGGATGCTGGGTTCGATTCCAACTTGAGGGATGGATGTCTGTGTGCGTTTATTCTGTTTGTCCTCTTCTGTATGCAGGTAGTGGCCTTACGACGGGCTGATCCCCCGTCCGAGGAGTCCTACCGACTGTGTAAAAGTTCCAAAATCTGCGAAAACGACCAAGGTCCGAAAAAGGTCTGTAGACTCATAGGTAGGTAGGTAGGTAGGTAGGTAGGTAGGTAGGTAGGTAGGTGTTTAATAATTCTAACACTTGAAAACGAGTGTGTTTATAAACAAAGAAAACATAAAATGAAATAGAAAGTAGTATAAAAATATGGCACGTTTCCTCGTTTATTTTCTCCAGAGTCTAAATTAAAAAAAAAACACTCTTGGTTGAATTTAGCCGTAGAGAGTAACAATTGTGGAGTAAATATATTGGACGTAAAATATATGTAGCATTATTCTAAAGTAATTTTTATTTTTATAAAATTTTAACAGAAATTGTAATATTCCTACAAATTTAATAAATCTTCAGACTTACTGAAATTCATGACAGTCTGCTCAGTGGTTCTCGTCTTATTAGATTCGTACAGACAGATATGGTGAACCTAATAAATTCGGTGCTGATGCTTTGTGTGTATGGCGCCAAACAAAGATATGGTGGATTGGGAACAAAATCCAAGGCAAAGCAACACGTCAACACTCTTAAGAAGAGGATTGACTAAATAAAGTACAATACCGTAAACTATGTAGGAAGGTAATAACATAAAGCTCATAGCAACACAATCCGGTCTATAAAAACGAGATTAACGGCAGTGGGGATTCGTTGCGCTGACCACGCAACACATTCTATTCGCTAAAGTTGGCAATAACTTCGCCGACAGCGGCGGTCGTTCGGTTGGTATAGTTCGCTTACCGACTACAGGCCACGGAGTCTTTATAGCAGTACGATGAATTACATTTGTAATTGTCTATATATTTATAGGTTTATGCATTAAAATGAGAGGAAGTTTCGTTTAGTTTCATCAAGAACAAGAGATTTCGGTCATCATTGTCTCATCGGGAGAGCATTTTTTTTTTCATTATAAATGTGAGTTCTGAAATGTGAGCATAAGGCAAGACTTCGCTCTCTTTTATTTTTCTCGAAAAAATAAGTCCTGCGGTGAGTTATTTTTGGACACGCAATATTCGTTCCGTTTACCTCCACAATTTATGTTGGAAATGCATTTCGTCAGGTAAACATTCAGCAAAATGCGATCAAGACAGGTAGAGAGAGTGATGTAGGCTTTCATGTAAAATGATTAATATTTCTGTCGGTTTAAAAAATGGACGCTTTTTTTTCAGCATTGCAACGTGAATACGGAACTCCAAAAATCCTCACCAAAGAATTACTTTAACGCAAGATTTTACTTGAAACTCAACTACAATCCGTCCCAGTTACAAACTCTTTTACAACTACCTCCATTCTACAGCCTCCTCCTCTTTCTCCTCCTCCTCCTCCTTCTTCTTCTTCTTCTTCTTCTGTTCTTGTTGCTCCAACTTGGAGCGTAGGGCATCCATGAAACGTTCTTTTCAATTAAGTTCCTTAATGTTAGATATTTGATAGGACTCCTTGCACGGGGACCAGCCCGTCGCAAGGCCTCTACCTGACATAATCACAAACATCCATGCCATGTGTGGGATTCGAAACCAAGATCCCAATATTTGAGTGAGCGAAGATTCAAGCCTCAGACCGCGCGGCCATTGTGCTCGGCCCTGCTTTGAATAGTTGGCGTTTACCAACTCATCTTTCTTAATTTAATTACCCTAAGAGTAATAGTGGAAGTGCAGAGTTGCTTCAAAATGTCTTTGACAAATACTATGGTCACTTCCGCGTTGCTGCCTCCCATTTCACGGAATGTAGAACGGTGAGAGTTGGTAATGAACGGGTTTCAGTGAGCGAACCTTGGCGGTAAGCAGGATACGCGACTGTCCGATTTGCGTGTATGAAGAGACATGCGGGCAAAGCAGAACTGAGTCTGGATTTAGATGAATGAAGTCTCCATGCCAAACTTTCTGTGCGGGAGTTTGAGGGTGGCCAAAAGATTAAAATACTGTCACGTGTCCGAGGTTCTGTGACTAATAATAACCGGTTCTAGATTTGATGATTGGTGTCTTAAGACCTTGTACAATCAACTCATACTTACAAGCAATGAAACTCTATCGCTTATTTACACAATTAGAATTCACCGTTACACACGCATTAGGATTCCCAATCTTCGCTAGTCATATCCTAGTAGCGGAACAGTTTCACTGTGACTAAATCTTCTAATCACATACTAAGTCTTCACAGGCAGACTTTTAATTTTTCTTCAACTACTAACTTCCCATGGCTATCTCCTGCCGAGAACCGACTCCAAAAATCAAAGTCACATTGCGACTGACGTTCAGTAAATCAGTAAGTCTTGGTGTCGAGCCCCAGATGACTAGACATTTAATACTGTTTGACAGACATGGTCTTGTTTTTTGGGCACCCTCTCTGACGAGAGGACGGATCTCTCTTTTGTATATGCTGCTGGCATTCACCACCGCAGTATTTCTCGGGTCCGAGTTTCTTGGAACTCACGACCTTATTTTACTATCTCAGATTTGAGACTTCCTTTTCGTCGCCTCCTAGGACTCGCAGGGTCACGGTAGATGTATTCGACTCCACTTCCATACGGGTATGTGCCGTAAACTAATGAGTAACTGACTCCACCTTAAAGATGTCTTCCTAATAAAGTCTCGGCACGTACCACGCAGCACAGAAAACACAGCCCGTCTATTGTTATAGAGGCGTTTACCACGCAGTTGCCTAGCGAACGGTCTCGGCGCGGACCATATAGAAAAAAAACCCTTCGTTATTGTCGCTTATTGTTACTTCCGCGTTGGACCGATACTCAGAAATGGATTATTTTCAGGGATCGTAACTCCATGTAAACGTATCTGCCAAGTCGTTTCGTAGAAACGCCTACATGTCAAAATACGATATTATAATACTAAGTAATTCTTGTTAAAGCGGAGATTCAGACACCTTCACGAAACATACAGGTATTCATGAACGTGTAAATTTACAGGGCGTTCCTTGAGAAACGCCTTAAATCCCGAGCAAGAGATTTCGAAAGAGGGACTCTGGTTCAGATATTTCCATGAGCACTGTCTCCAGCTCGATCAGCCTCTGTTGTTACCTCTGAAAAGAAACTAATACTCAGGCGCAAACTAAACAGTTGAAGCAATATGACCGCCACTTGTAAATTTAATCCACATTTAACAACACCGCATCTGCTGAAGAGGTTATGTGAGCTGCCGAGGAAGGAAGGGATGAGTACTTTATTTAGTTGCTTGCATCTTACACGATCTGTCTGTCCACAAGATGACCTGGCTGCTGCGACAGCAAGATCTCATTTAAGACAACATTATTACTTAATTATCTTTGGGTATTTAAACTAACACCCACATCTCTTAATTATGTGTTTTCTTTTTCTGTCCAGTTACCCGGGATAGCGTAGTCAGTATAGCGAACAGCTACTGGTTGAACGACTGAGGGGTCGGAGTTCGAGCCCCAATGGGGTCAAGAATGTTCACTTCTCTATGGTGTGCAGACCGGCTCTGGGGTCCACCCAAACTCCTATTAAATACGTACCGGGGACCCTTTCCCTGGGAGTAAAGCGACCGGGGCGTGAAGCTGACCACTCACCTTTAACTAGTGCCGAGGTCAAAAAAGTGGGTCTATAAATCCACTCCCCTACACGCCTTCATGGCGTAGTGCCTACTTAATTAAATACAGGGACAGCCTTACCTTTTTACAGGATATAATCTTTTTACTTTGTTCGCTGCCAGCATTTAATCAATTTCTTAATATTTCTCTCTGTTCTATCCTATTGCATATGGACATTGCTGAATAATTTTAGAGAGTGTTTAACTTCGTGAATGCAGAATTTCCCCATAAATACGTCACAATTCCCTGACCATTTTAATCTCGGTCCTCACGTGCACTTCTGTACCAATACCCTCATTGAGGTTATGTTGGATTTACGATTTCCACATTGGTGGTTACGAAGATGTCTTCTGCCACGTAACTTCAAGCAGTATAAAGGACTACACGGCGTCATATCCTAGGAGAGAGAACACTCCGACAAAGGCTTTCTTCGATTACACTTCGTCTCCCCATTCTCTCTGAACAACATCGAAACCAAATCATACTGTGTCATGTAGACCCGTTGCAAGGCAACGACCACGAGATAAGCAGTTATACAACATCCGTTTCTGAGTAATGGCTCTGTAAACAACGACCGTTGGTAGGCAATGGCTGAGTAGCAATCACCTGTGTATCACAACAAATGGAAACGCAAGAATTGGACGGCAACAGAGGAATGGTGTTTCTACGCGGTCCTTGAGGAGATGTTATAAGAATGACAGTTGGAGCAATGAGTTAGTTGTGGAACAGGCGCAGACCGGTAAGAAGGTGAGAACGGAAGCAGAGGACATTGCTGGGAACGTCACTAGGAAACGACTGGCGAAGACACAGCAGACTGAGGAGATTTAGTACGTGTTGTAGTGAAATGTAGATTATGTGAATTGGGGTTAGCTCTATAGATACTTGTATTTACGATCTGTAAATGTACAGTGAGTGAACGGAGATGAATGGAGGTAGGCCTAAGGCCACTGGGGCTGTAGTGCCAAGGGGAAAAAAAATGTACAATGAATCGAATTACCAAACCAAACCCCGTCTATAGTCACACGCATACACATCACAGTATTCTAATACATTTTTGGCCAGAGTAAATGCACCTTCTATTTCGCCATCACATTACCAGCCATAGGATAGGGTCAAAATAGCATCTGTTGCGAAAGTCCCATCCCATATTAACTGAAAACTTTGTCTTTACTGTGTACGTATATGGTAACGTTTTTGGAATATATCGACTGTTCCAATATTTTGGTGATGTAAACGTGGTTCACTGCCCTACCTGCCATTTCCCCATTAATATCTTCCAAGATGGCAGACATTTCCACAGAATTCGTGACCCTTAAATTCCTAATCTCCTCTTCTGACGCCCTAAAATTTCTGAAGTACAGCATTTTTCTCCTGTGAGCGTATTATATTGAAATATATGCATAATTTTATTGCTAAATTGTATATGCTCTTAATTCCACCCAAAATTTTTAATGTAATATGTATTTAATTTTTAACTATCCCTAAGACAATATTCCCCATAAATTATAATTCTTCCTGGGACTGTGTCGTAATTATCATTCTAGTACATATTTAGTAAAACGAGGCAACTCATGGATATATTGTTAAATGACTCCTTTTCGAAATAAGTTTCTGCTGTCTTAATAACTCAAGTTTTCGCAATGAAAGTCTGACAAATCGTTGCCAATAACATTTAGTTAAACTCCTTCTATATTCAGAACTCACATGGAATAAGGCCTCAGCGTCCACGCTGAAGAAACGGAAGGAACGATGCTTATGCATATAAATGGGAGGGTTATCATACGAGAGTTGTAAAGACACATTTCATGAGGAGAACAGCAAAGAATGAAGGTCTTGGGGGGCTGCTGCAGAGATTAAATTACCGTTAAAACGACTCCACATATTAAATGCTGAAGCATAAAACGCCTCTATGAGAGCAAGAGTTTTATTACCAGCTCTGTCCCCGAGTATACCAAGTGGGAATGCTGCGTCAGCTTCATGCATCAGAGGGTACAATTCGGGTCCTAGCTCTGAATCATCAGAAGCAATGATGCGACAGTGTGGGTAGTGGTGGTGGGACACCTACTGATTTCCTGATTGGTCCTGAACCTGATCCCACCAGACAGTTGTAGTTCCTTCTCTCTCTGTACCTCATGGCACAGAATTTCCGTGACCAGACTCGAACTGTATCCTTATAATATGACTGCTTCAACGAATATGGAAGTGATGGTGTTAGGACGTTATGAACATTCTCACCAACATAAGGTTACAGGATAGCTTTCACAACTCATTATTGTACTCAGTCGAAACGAACTGCATCGCTTCTACGGAGAACAAAATGGAAACATTAAGTTGAGTTGGGAGAAGTTGGTTGTGGTTGTAGGAATTTGAGTGGAGAGTCTCAGAGAAAGGTACAGTACTAATAATATAGAATCTTCAGATTAGGCTATTAAAGCACTTCCGTGACCTGTTGAACTAATCAAATTTTGAGAACCCTGAATAATTCCTTAGGGAATTCGGGAACCCCTGGAAATTATCTCAGAGTTGGCCAAATCGCTCCTNTTAACTAGTGCCGAGGTCAAAAAAGTGGGTCTATAAATCCACTCCCCTACACGCCTTCATGGCGTAGTGCCTACTTAATTAAATACAGGGACAGCCTTACCTTTTTACAGGATATAATCTTTTTACTTTGTTCGCTGCCAGCATTTAATCAATTTCTTAATATTTCTCTCTGTTCTATCCTATTGCATATGGACATTGCTGAATAATTTTAGAGAGTGTTTAACTTCGTGAATGCAGAATTTCCCCATAAATACGTCACAATTCCCTGACCATTTTAATCTCGGTCCTCACGTGCACTTCTGTACCAATACCCTCATTGAGGTTATGTTGGATTTACGATTTCCACATTGGTGGTTACGAAGATGTCTTCTGCCACGTAACTTCAAGCAGTATAAAGGACTACACGGCGTCATATCCTAGGAGAGAGAACACTCCGACAAAGGCTTTCTTCGATTACACTTCGTCTCCCCATTCTCTCTGAACAACATCGAAACCAAATCATACTGTGTCATGTAGACCCGTTGCAAGGCAACGACCACGAGATAAGCAGTTATACAACATCCGTTTCTGAGTAATGGCTCTGTAAACAACGACCGTTGGTAGGCAATGGCTGAGTAGCAATCACCTGTGTATCACAACAAATGGAAACGCAAGAATTGGACGGCAACAGAGGAATGGTGTTTCTACGCGGTCCTTGAGGAGATGTTATAAGAATGACAGTTGGAGCAATGAGTTAGTTGTGGAACAGGCGCAGACCGGTAAGAAGGTGAGAACGGAAGCAGAGGACATTGCTGGGAACGTCACTAGGAAACGACTGGCGAAGACACAGCAGACTGAGGAGATTTAGTACGTGTTGTAGTGAAATGTAGATTATGTGAATTGGGGTTAGCTCTATAGATACTTGTATTTACGATCTGTAAATGTACAGTGAGTGAACGGAGATGAATGGAGGTAGGCCTAAGGCCACTGGGGCTGTAGTGCCAAGGGGAAAAAAAATGTACAATGAATCGAATTACCAAACCAAACCCCGTCTATAGTCACACGCATACACATCACAGTATTCTAATACATTTTTGGCCAGAGTAAATGCACCTTCTATTTCGCCATCACATTACCAGCCATAGGATAGGGTCAAAATAGCATCTGTTGCGAAAGTCCCATCCCATATTAACTGAAAACTTTGTCTTTACTGTGTACGTATATGGTAACGTTTTTGGAATATATCGACTGTTCCAATATTTTGGTGATGTAAACGTGGTTCACTGCCCTACCTGCCATTTCCCCATTAATATCTTCCAAGATGGCAGACATTTCCACAGAATTCGTGACCCTTAAATTCCTAATCTCCTCTTCTGACGCCCTAAAATTTCTGAAGTACAGCATTTTTCTCCTGTGAGCGTATTATATTGAAATATATGCATAATTTTATTGCTAAATTGTATATGCTCTTAATTCCACCCAAAATTTTTAATGTAATATGTATTTAATTTTTAACTATCCCTAAGACAATATTCCCCATAAATTATAATTCTTCCTGGGACTGTGTCGTAATTATCATTCTAGTACATATTTAGTAAAACGAGGCAACTCATGGATATATTGTTAAATGACTCCTTTTCGAAATAAGTTTCTGCTGTCTTAATAACTCAAGTTTTCGCAATGAAAGTCTGACAAATCGTTGCCAATAACATTTAGTTAAACTCCTTCTATATTCAGAACTCACATGGAATAAGGCCTCAGCGTCCACGCTGAAGAAACGGAAGGAACGATGCTTATGCATATAAATGGGAGGGTTATCATACGAGAGTTGTAAAGACACATTTCATGAGGAGAACAGCAAAGAATGAAGGTCTTGGGGGGCTGCTGCAGAGATTAAATTACCGTTAAAACGACTCCACATATTAAATGCTGAAGCATAAAACGCCTCTATGAGAGCAAGAGTTTTATTACCAGCTCTGTCCCCGAGTATACCAAGTGGGAATGCTGCGTCAGCTTCATGCATCAGAGGGTACAATTCGGGTCCTAGCTCTGAATCATCAGAAGCAATGATGCGACAGTGTGGGTAGTGGTGGTGGGACACCTACTGATTTCCTGATTGGTCCTGAACTACTACTACTACTACTACTACTACTACTACTACTACTACTACTACTACTACTACTACTACTACTACTACTACTACTACTACTACTACTACTACTACTACTCTACTACTACTGCTGCT
>NW_019739213.1:12721-116446 GCF_002891405.2 Cryptotermes secundus
GTGGAGTAGTGAAATGCTTAGATGAAGAATTCCCAAGTCAATCAGGTTCAATGCACTGGACACGTGCAACACACAACGAGACACATCGCGGTTCTCTTCATGGTATAGAAGGAGTAAAATGTTGTGCAGTAAGACAAAGTTATATCAACATCAAAGCAGAATGGCGAACATCATGCAATTAGTCGTGTTTTTATGTTAACAGAACATCACAATTGGAGAACATTAAGTAACTGGATGTGACAATATGCGAACAGTGTATCAGAGTGTTCAGCATCACGCAGTTAGACATGACATTATGTGCATAGTGCATCAGCGTGGCGGTAAACCGGTAATAAGAAAGAAAGTTTTGTTTACAGTACAACAGATTTGCGAATATCAAGTAATTGGACATCGAATTATGAGAACAACGCATCGGATTGCTAAACATTGTGTAATTAGATATATATAAACAGCACACCAGAGAAATATGATGACAATATAGGTATTCATACTGCTGAGATTTTTTGCAGTAATTATGTTGAGCACTAATCATTGTGTGAAATATATTTGAGACACATAATAACTTAAAGTTGTCTGCACTCCTACCTTCATGCGATTGTTTTTTATATTGAGAAACCAAATTCAGGCGAATTTCCTTAATATTTGATAACTTCTTCTTCTTCTTCTTCTTCATCATCATCGTCCCTGGAAAACAAACCCTTCTTGAACCACAGCTTTCCTTAGAAGATTCTATGAGACGTCTCCTTCCTTGGTGAGAATTAGACCGTCCAGTTTTCACTTCTTTGGATTTCGCAATCTTTACTGAACAAAGTCGTCAGCCTTGTGTCTTTATTCACTTGTGTAAATTAATTTGTGGAAATATATTACCTAAATTGAACAGTCTATTCTTAGTGTGAAGTAAAGTTTTGTTATTCAAGAAATAAATTTTCCAAGAATGTATACAGGTACTCAGTTTATAGAGAGCTTTTCAGGATGTTAGAAAAGCTGTATATGTAAAAGTTCCTGCCTTTTGTCTCAGGGGACAGGCCAGTATCGGAAACTTCTCTGAATTTGGGGCTGTTGCTCCTTGCATCTCTAAGCTTATACGTATGTACTTGGGAAATTCATTCGAAGGCTTCGACGATGAGGCTATGTTTTGTCGCAGGGGATTTTCAGAATGCTTTCTCATACGAACTGTAATACTACTTTCTCCCTGCAATGCAATCTTTCTTGTTGAAATGAAGAAGAATTGTGTTTGCTTCTACAAGTTGATATGCAAGACACAGTAGTTCATTCCTACTAATTCTAAAGAAGCAGCTCTTCTAAATGTGAAATATGTGGTCCAACTCACCTTATATCTCTTATGAAGGGAACATTTCCGTCCAAAATTTCGTATGTGGTCATTAATAAAACAACGTATTTATAGAAAGCCTAGAAATAAAAGCTTGCATTTAGTCAGCTGTCCCTATAAAGCTTTGAAGCAAAGTTCACAAAATTACATTTTATTAGAAAATTTATTGCAAAATTTTTGTGTGTGTATTGTAACGGATTTGATTAACGCGTTGCCAGGTAACAGCTCTGTAAAAACTGTCCAACACGCAACAATAGAAGAAGCTGTGTTTTATGTAGATCCGACCGACGTGCCAATAGGCTGGATGGATAGCGATCACGTGATATCTGTTTATAGGTCCATGTACGTTCCGCGGCTATACATTTAAGCAAGAATGACAGAATTCATTGAAGGCAGTTATGAGTAGGAGTAGCTACAGACGCGAACAGCAAGCAAGAAGTAGGCTTGAGGAGTGCAGAAGAGTACAAGACGTCAGCCTGTATAGATTTAACGCGTGATTTGAAGACTTTATGCCTGATACAGTGCTGTGGTATTGGGAGTGTGTGATTTAAGGAGACATTTATAGTGTCTGTGTTATAAATCTGTGAAGACTAGTGTAGATACATTGAAGAGATTAGCATGGACAACCCAAAATTTTGGTTACTTAAAGTAGTAACTGGGCAGTCCATTACATGACAGAACGGCAGTTTGTGTTCAGTTTTCTTCAGCGAAAATCAGAGAATATCCAAATAGTACTACTACTACTACTACTACTACTACTACTACTACTACTCTACTACTACTACGGTTTGCTTGTGTAATCTCGCTCTCTCTCTCTCTATATATATATGTATATTTTGGAATTATATCTTTCCTGTTGTTGAGTATGTATCAATTAAAATGTTATCTGTTGAAGCCCAGAACTGATATCAGCAACTGCCAGAAACCTAGGACTCTTCTACAAGGGCCAGCATATCTTGTAGTTGAACTCGAATATGATCCTAAGATTACTGCCCGTAACATTCAGAAATATGGAATTAGATAGAATTTCTCTAGAGCAGGAGATCTCTTTCGGAACAAGTGCAATCTAACCAGGCTTCCCTTACTTAAAATATAAAACGAAGACAATGGCTCTTACTTCCAAGTCACTGCTGACCTCTCCGATGGTGAAATTCCATCAAGAAAATATGGCTAGCGCTTCGGTGGAGATGTATATCCACAAGTGAAAGAATTTGCTGCGTAACATTCAGAACTATTTGATAACGGCTCGTTATCTCATTAAGTCATTAAGAAGATGGCGAAATTCTGCGTTCTTCTCCCATTTGCATGAATTTATTGCTTCCTGACTCGGAATCTACGGTTCCTCACGATTTTTAGCACGCAAAAGCAAAAGTCTGCGCGGACCAAAGCTTCACCTCAGCTGAGCCGAGCCGAATGGAGCTAAACTGAGCGGAACGGAGTCAGTTCTCGCCCTCGTCTATTCAGTAGGTACGCAGCACATTGATTGTCTCGACAGGCTTCCCGGGGGAGACCATCTTGCAAATATCAGCAAGGAACATTTGTCTTGTAGTAGTTGGAATCAATCAATGCATTCACATCCCTTTACTGTAAGAGTCCATTCTGATATACGCCTCACACCCATGGTTACGTTTTCCAAGTTGCCATTTTACTCAACACTTTCTGACTAAAGTTCTTTCATGCACTTCAGACTTTGCTGAAGTAAGGAGTTCGATATACGAGTATCTTCAGTCAAATCCATAAGAATCATGAAGGGTTGAAACTGATTGACAAATTGCATTCTTCATGTTGATATATGGTTTTGTTGAAGAAAGTAACATGTAAATATTCCCTGAGGTCACGAATGATACAGATTTAGAAGTAAATCAGAACTGAAGCTGTTTAAACATGATACCAGATCAATATCACAACGGCGTTAGAATGTTGCTCTATCAGCAAAAAATGTTTGAAAAATTAATTACCTGAAATAGCGCTGAGAGGTATTACGTTGATTTTGAAATTAAGAGAGGAATACATTGTTGAATATTTTTAATATTATTTAGTTCAAACGTTGGCATTTTTCTGTCTATTTTCAAAAGGACTAAGTCTTGACGTGGCATTTATTTTTTATGGCTGTGAAGCACAGTATCGCAAATTATGGCATGAGCAGAAATTACAAATGTTCCTAAACAAAGCGCACAGGAAAACATTTTAATCTGAGTAGAAAGAAGTAATGTAGAAATGCAGGATCTTACATAACAGCGTGCTTGACGATTTGAGAATCGAGGACGCCTCGAATGACTGGGAACGTTGTTGGGATAAGGGAGACAGGGAATAAACTGTGAATTTGGTGGAGAAATATCTTGGAGAACGTGTAATAGGAAGACCAGAAATGCAATAGGAGGATATCATTTAAATCGGTGCAAAATGAACCCGTGTACTCGTAGATATATCTGAATCACTTACAGTATCGGGTTTTCGTTTTAGTGGCCTTGAACGTCCATTTCTACTACCGGAAATTGAGTTACACGAGTTCAGTACAGATCTAGTCCTAGCGATATCTGTAACGAATAGTGAATATACAGTTGTCCCGGAACTGTGTATTGAGCAAGAAGCTAAATGGCACTACTTCGCGAACTCCAGTTTTGCCTGATGTACGACGGTGGCAGTTCCTCTGCTTCAAGTGAAGCACAGGATTTTCCTCGATCATGCCTCTTGCCTCACTGTCCACAGACTTAATTGTATATGCATTTACTGCAGCGGAGTTTCATAAACGTTCTTACCTAGGCATCATTAGTATTTTGTCACAGTTCGATACCATTCACAGTACGAATGAGATGATTCTCATAGAAATAACACATTTCTGCCTTTTCTGTTGACATGCCAAGCCACCCATATGCGGTTCTGAAACACTGCAAATTTTGAGTTTCTCTTGAAGTTTACACACACACACACACACACACACACACACACACACACACACACACACACACAAAATAATGTTTTAACCTTATAGCATGCAAAAATTAATATTTTGACATGACGCCTGAAAGCCAGGATAACGGAACCAAAGCGGAGTCCATTGTTAGGCAACGGTATGGCGAGCAGGTTCCCGTGGAAACGGGAAAAGCGGAATAACACGAAATGTTCGAGATGGTGATATATATTCGGGCCGCTTGGAAATTATAAAGGAGTTCGTTCATTCGTGAGGGAGCCCAATGTTTCGGTGAGCCGAGATACTTTGTACGTCATTCGGAACAGCAGAAAAGAAGACACTCAAGGTCCAGGAATGGAGCGAGTCTTAGACAGTCACTGATTGTGTGTTGTTATAATAGCTTATAATTGTAATAGAAACGCCAATAAATCCCATCATCCAGTACAGAATCCAGTATTATTATTCGTCACGGAATCCCTCACACCTGACAATATGTTTAGATTCTCCTATTTAAATTTTATGGGCTGAAAGGTGCTATCAAATCCCAGTGCCTACCGTCGAAACTTATGGTTTTCTAAGGGGACTGTAAAGAGATACACGGGAAGCGATTGCAAGGGACTGTACCAGATGTGTCAGTGGGCTGGTCACCAGCGCCACTTTTCACTGCCACTGAGAAGCTAGATACCTCACTTCATTTCCTGGATCAATATTTGAACCTAGCCGCTAAGATAAGGACCAGGACGACAGGTAGTGATGTGTGCTCAAGGAAACGGCATTTCGATCCGCTCAGTGGAGCCTCTGTGTGAGGGATTCCTTTATGATCACTAGGAAAAAAGTAAAAGCCACAGCAGATCCTCTGCCTAAGCACCGCTTCATAGGGACATGGAAAAAGGGGGGGGGGGATAAAGCTGTATTTATCGCTTGCCTTGACATTAAGTAGAAGTGAGTTCCGATTGGTCAATTCTTGTGTTACACTTAGGGACGCACACTGACGCTACGCCGGAAGTACAATCACAAGAACTAATTCTGTCTCCAAAAATCATTTGTTCGTAAATACATCGGAGAGTCATTATATTTCAAATAGAATCTACGCATCGCTGATACGTTAAATAGATCAGATGTAACTACAGAATATATCATCTCATCTTATCGTTCATAAAATACGCATATAACAGTTTTCGAAGGTTTATTCTGTAACAGCTTCTATATTATATCAAGAGTTCCACTTCTTTCTGAGTATAAGAGCTTGACATTACACTAAGTAAAACAACAAAAAAGATCCATGCCTTGTCTGACTTAAGATTATCCATGTATCGTCTTCAGTAGTTTAGTGGGCCGTATAATCAAACATATTTTTCCTGGAGTTAATTCCACTACAAAACCAATCAACCATGTTGTAAGCAACTGGGGTTATCTTTCTATTCTTAAAAACAAAGAGACCAGGGATCCCATATCATGTTATTAGTTCACCAATCTCATACATCTGTGCGCAAATGTACGCTTTTGAGGTGAGGATACAAATAAATGATTTTGTAAGTGATTAAAACTCATCCTATCTATTAATTACTGTTATTCCCTTCAATGTAATTTCCCTTTGCGTCTGCGCAAGAAGTACTTCTTTTCTGCCACATTTGGAAGCATGTTTAGAACTCGTCTTCTGATGTCACTTTTAGAGTCTGTGACTTTCCCTGCTGGACTGCCTCCAAGTACTCAAAATGCTTTCCTTTCAGCCAAGTTTTTTTAGTCGGGAGTAAAAAGAAGTGACACGATGGCAAAACGGAAGAGCAGGGAGGAAGTGCAATCAGAAGGATCCGTGTTTACGTCAGAAATTGTCCCTGGCGTTGGTCATCGGTCAAGTTTCTTTTTGCAGCATTTGAGCACAAATATGTTTCATTTGAATTTCATCTTATTTATACTCAACTTGTTGAAAGAAATCTATAAGAAACACCATCATCACTGCCAGGGCCATAGTCACATCCATCCTTCACCGCGGTCCCCGCCCCCACCTCCACTACTCATTTCCGCCTCTGCTGCCAACAACAGAATCTTCAAGGTAGGCCATAGATGGCCTGTCGTTCGAGTAGGATGAATATAATGTCTCTCTTCTAAGTTGTTTATTCCTTTGAAAACAGCGATGCACTGGACAGTTCATGATTCCATGCACCGAATATACTCATGCCACTTAAATCATTATCCTAAAATTATTTTATTCAAATCATGAATTTTCAAAATTTGTCTAATATTCATGTCGGAAGTTAGCGGGTTCAAGTCCCGATGAGGTCATTGAATTTTTTCAATTGACCTAATCCTTCCAGCCGCACTGTGGCCCTGGGGTAAAATCAGCCTCTAACAGAAATGAGTACCAGGAATTAATTAAATAATGTCCTGGGGAGTAAAGCGCGGCCGGCGCGTAAGGCTGACACCCTTACCGTCATCTTTAAGCCGATTGTCTAGATAATGTGGGACCCTCAACGTCTCACCACCCTATGGAACTTCACGGCCTGTTACAGGGATAGGTTTACTTACTTTTTACTTTTACTCTAATATTCATTTTTCACCCTTGACGTTTGACATTATGCCTAGAAATATATTTCAGAAATTTTATTTCCGCTCTTGCTATTATACCTAAGCCTGTGACCTATATCAGAAAAGTTCCTATTATTATTTTTATTGTGGCTCTACAGCCCTTTGTCGGATCTTGGCCACCATTTCACTTTCTTGATACTATACATTGTTGGTAGGACCCTTTGGACAAGGGATGAGCCCGTCGCGAGGCCTTTACCTACACACAGAACAACACAAACACAGCGTAAACGCAGGAAATGCAGACATCCATGTCATGAGTGAGATTCGAACTCACGATACCTGCTTTCGAGCGGGCGAAGACAGCCTAAGGCCTCGCGGCCCCTGTGATCACTTTATGAACAGCTCGATGTAAGGATCATCAGGATGCTATTCGATTCTTGTTGCATGTCAGCTATTCCACTGTAAATAATTAAGCTACCGAAACGTTCAGAGAACGTCGCGGTTGAGTGGGTAGGCGCTCCCGCTTCAACTTCTGGATACACTGGATTCGGCCCCTGGCTCGGAGGCCACTGTAACGGAATAACTAACATGGCGGTAGCAGAACCGGAAAGTTCAGCACTGATGGTATGGAAGTTTGAAATTTAACACGATCTTGAACCAGTAACAACTTCCTCTCCCCACATTATGTTTATTTAATGTCCTTCTTAAGGTCCGCTCCAAATTCCTCTGCCTTCCAAGTGGAAGTTCTGCATGAGGTTCCCGCATCAACATGTTGGATATTTGTTCTTTATCTGCTTTATTCTAGCCCAATACCCAACCAACAATAGCTTCTAAATGTCACGAATTTAACACTACTAGCTAACCGCTATGTGCCACGGAGTCCACCATGATATCCTGAATTTCCCATTCTTCTGCAGAAAGATTTCCTTTTCCCACATGCCATTAACTGTAAAGCGAACTTGCATGGCAATTTCTTTGCTGATTTGTATTCGGAGGTCATTTGTTATGAATCCGGGTCTAGAGCCGGCATCTGTACGGGGGTTTACACTTGTCTGCTTCCTCCTAGCTAATTCCGGAATATTCCTCACTACAAATTACAAATATATATATATTTTTTTTTCCTTGGCTCTACAGCCCCAGTGGGACTAGGCCTACCTCCATGAACTTATCCGTTCACTTCGGTTTTTCTAGATCTTACTCATTCGTTCTACCAGTATCCTGCTCAGTGTTCTGACGTGTGACCCTGACATGGTCATAAAATCTCGATTTATAAATGAAATACGCAGACATATTTTGTTAAAAGATCTCGTGTTGACTAGTGTTACAGTCCCACTTTCTTTCTTTGCTCTCATGTGCTGGCTTCGGTAGACCACTTGGCTCCTATCAGGATCGTGTTACGGCAGTAACTGAGGCTACCGGAAACTGCACACTTGAAGCCAGTCCACTACCCGAAATCAACAACACACCTTCCACTGTCCACAAACTGTTTATTTATTCAGAAGCGAAATATTATATCTTCCTTTGCAAGCATGGAGTAATATGGCCCTTTATTATTATTATCAAATACAATCCAAAGTGAAGGACTGATGAATTTAGAGAAACATAGGAGCTTAGTCCAATGACGTCTGCCTCCAATCAATTCAAAACGCCAAGTTTTTGAAATCTGCTATTCTGCGGGAGCGTCGCTTCATCCCCCGAAGAAGGATTTGAATCGACGGTCTCTCTCCCAGACAAGAATTCATTTCCCATTGGCTGATTTTGACTAGCTACATTCATCATGCAATCGGCACAAGCCAATCACATAACAAACTTTGAGAATAAAACAGTTCCCAAGATACAGACCTCGGAACCCCACATGTGAGAGCGGTTATTTTCTTTAGTTTAGGGTCCAGCTACACCCTTCCGAAGACACTTTATGACAGCTATGCATGTCAAGAAAACAAAATTCACATCTTCGGAAAATTACAGACTTGCCTCCCGTTGTGACCTTGTCCCCTTCCGGTCATCCAAACTGTATGTATACAAAAAAGAAAAGTAATTGATTTCTGTCCAGATGCGAAAATCAAGTCATAACGTGCTAATAAATAGGTCTCGCCAGTAAACCAGTCACCCTTCCGAAATGGTTAAAGAGGACGGAGAACTATAACAGGTTTGGACTGTCACACTAGTGATCTGACCCGTTTGAAATTTTCCAGAAATTCCTCTTCACGTGACCGTCAATAGCTTCCGACTTCTTACAAATCACATCCCTTTCAAACCACATGCTTACGCTGGTTCCTTGCTCGCGGTTTTTTCTCCCATGAAGATGGAGGCGATAAGTTCCTCCGAACAGTCGGTTCACACGAGATCTGTATGGCGCCACATCCCAGAAGACGGAATTCTCCATAGTCATCACCGTGAAAATCTCAAATCTTACATAATTAAGAGGTACTTTACTGGTTACAATATCCCCTCTGAAAGGGAATATATTTTGGAATTGTGGTTAGTTAGTTGGTGTGCAGTTGACTAAACTCCATCGGTTATCAGCTACTGATAATATATCAAGCGTCCAAAATAGGAAACTTAACAAGAAAAACATACTGTTTCACTCGGGGGTGCCATTAAAGTGGTGCGGTTCGTTTAACCCTGACGTCTCCTCTTTTAGCTGCGAGTAAAGCTTCGCAAAAAAGAACAGCAGACATGAGCTAGTCGGCAGAGCATTAGCAGGAGGGTGGACACTTCCGGTTTCTGTCACACATTAGGTCATGTTGTTACACCAGCGCAGAGGAAGTGAGATGTTCTGTTTACTTTATCCACAGCAATTAAGGAAAGAGAACTTAATTCATGCACTCAAATTGACCTTCAAAATTACCCACACTCAGCGGAACTCCAAAAGATTGGACACAATTTGAGTTTAACTGAGTATGAAAATGATGTTCCTTCAGGGCACACTTATAGCCAAATTCACTTGTCTTACGATATTTTACTCTTTTAACTGATCGTGTTATTTTCATTGTCGCTTTAGGAATGCAGGTCCATGTGCATGTACGCTCTGTCTCTTTATCACTTCCTGAAGCGTCATTTAGTGCTGTTTGCTTGTGCACTTTTACCTTCTGTAGATTAGAAACTCCGACCACGGTGGCAGCGCGGTCTGAAGCTTGAACTGTCTTCGCTCACTCAAACATTGGGATCGTTGGTTCAAGTCCCACTTGAGGCATGAATGTTTATGTGCGTTTATTCTCTGTTTATGTTAGGTAACAGCCTTTCCACGGGCTGATTCGCCGTCCAAGGACTCATATCGAATGTGTAAAAGATCAAGAAACTGAGAAAGCGACCGCCCAGTAGAGAGCTGTAGAGCCAGAGATAGATAGGTAGGTATGTAGATAAATAGGTAGGTAGGTAGGTAGGTAGATAGATAGGTAGGTATGTAGATAAATAGGTAGGTAAGTAGGTAGGGATATAGATAAATAGATAGATAGGTAGGTATGTAGATAAATAGGTAAGTAGGTAGGTAGATAGGTAGGTAGGTATGTAGATAAATAGGTAAGTAGGTAGATAGATAGGTAGGTAGATAGGTAATAGGTAGGTAGATAGATAGGCAGGTAAGTATGTAGATAAATAGGTAGTTAGATAGATAGGCAGGTAGGTATGTAGTTAAATAGGTAGGTAGGTAGATATATAGGCAGGTAGGTATGTAGTTAAATAGGTAGGTAGGTAGGTAGATAGGTATGTAGATAAATAGGTAGGTAAGTAGGTAGGGATATAGATAAATAGATAGATAGGTAGGTATGTAGATAAATAGGTAAGTAGGTAGATAGATAGGTAGGTAGGTATGTAGATAAATAGGTAGGTAAGTAGGTAGGTATATAGATAAATAGGTAGGTAGGTAGATAGATAGATATATTACGTCCATCTACGGCGTGAAAACTTGATAATTATTTTTAATTTTATGCCCGGTGAAATAACGGTCGTCTTGAGTGTTAACCAGGCTCAAACAATACTGGACGGACTGCACTTGAGTATTTGAATTGTCTTCTGGATTATGAAACAGCACTGGTTGGTGGTTATCAACGTTTTGGAAGAACATGCTGGTTTGATCTTCAGGGTACAAATTTATTTATGGAATTTATAACTTCTTCATTTATCAGGATACAGCAGAGATTCTGCTTTGCGGGAAGGATATTACAGTGACTGGCTGACTGCATGAATACGTTCTTCATTTTTCATACAGTTTCTGGGAACGAAACTATGAAAACCCACTAATGAATTGTACCGCATGGACACGTGTGTAAATTGTCAGTAATGAGGGTACTGATTTTTTTTATGACTCAAATCATATTGAAATATTATTTCACCGAGTAGCTAATAAATCATTTACTTACTTACTTACTTACTTACTTACTCACTCATGGAGTTAAGCCCTTCTCGAGGAGCCGCTAATTCTGCAGCTACTCAAGAATTTTCCAACATATTATGGAACCAGAATGTTCATTTCAGTGTTCACAAGAGCCCTCCACTGGCCCCTATCCTGAGCCAGATAAATCCAATCAATACCATCCCATCCTATCTCTCTAAGATACATTTTAATATTGTCCACCCACCTACGCCTTGGTCTTCCCTGCGGTCTCTTTCTTTCTGGCTTTCCCACCAATATTCTATATGCATTCCGCGTCTCCTCCATTCGTGCTACATGCCCTGCCCACCTCATCCTCCTTGACTTGGTCATTCTAATTATATTTGGAGAAGAGTACAAGTTATGAAGCTCCTCATTATGCAGTTTTCTCCAACCTCCTGTCACTTCATCTCTCTTCGGTCCAAATATTCTCCTCAACACCCTGACAAAATATATTCTAAACAAAGGAGATATTTGCTGCAGCTAGGCGTTTTCTTTTCATAGCAGTCCATCTGTTCGAACATAAACGCTTTTTACCATTTTTGCGATAATTTTCTTCCAGTACTTAGTTTTAATAATGAAAACTGCACCATTTTCCAGAAAGAAGGAAATGTTGAGGATTTATTTTCCTCTAGCCGATTCAAAATTGTGGTTTTGTCATTTATTAATATTTCAAAGTGAAAGTATATTCATGTTACGCAATATTTTAATAACTCTATTAAATGTATTTTCTGTGTGTGTGTGTGTGTGTGTGTGTGTGTGTACTGCAAATAAAGTCGTCTGTTATACCGTACAGCAGAAAGGTGAAACTAGTTGCGGAGATTTTGATAATAGGAGACATTTAACTGTCTTCATGCATCTCTTCTTACACGAATGCAATAGTAACTCAGATGCTCAAGAAATTTCTCCTTATTTTATTGAACCCGAAGTTTCATTACCATATTCACAAGAGCCAGGCACTAGAGCCTATTCTGAGCCAGATGTCTCCAATTCACACCTTCATACCCTGTTTCCATAAGATATATTTTAATATTATCACCCCGCGTGTCTAAGTCTCCCACGTGATCTGCTCCCTTCAGATAATCAAGGACTTAGAATTTTAGAAGTTTACGACGATACGGAGAGGCCTGTGCTCGCTTTTGAACTTCGGAATAGGCATGCTTATAGCGGAGGGAGACTACAGTGTTCAGGGAAGTAAAGATTATTGAGAAGTTTCGTGTTTGTGTGGATCATGCGAAGATAGATATTTTCGAGATGTAATGTATTTCAGTAAATATTGTGACGCATATACCCATTGCTAAGCAACGGCTCGATAAAGATCTCGCGGAGGCAGACTATTGGTAAACAGCCTGTTGCTAGGTAATGCTTACAGATATACGCGATAATAGTAGATGTCCATTGCTAGGCAATGGTCGTGTTTTCTGTGGAGTCCGCCCAGAGGGTATATAACAGTGAATCTCTCTGTCTCCAAGAGTAGAGAGTAGTGGATAAGTGTTGTGTGGTCAAAAGTCGAGAGTGTCCAGTTGAAAGGCAGTGACCTGTGAAATATTGTAACGAGTTGTATAAAGATCCAATAAATTAGATCATCTAATTCAAAACCCGTTTTATAAGTCACGCAGATCTCTAATACATGAAACTATCTTCCTTATAGATACTCAGGTAGGACCAATATTACTGCTTATTTCAATATGCTTCCATCCTCGAAATGAAAGCTACATATTCCCCCGAAATATAAATTTATTTTAAGCAGACTATAAAAAAACTTTGTGGCCTGTAGTCCGCAAGTAAACTATACTGACCAAGCGACCGCCCCTTGTTGGCGAAGTTGGTGCCATCTTTAGCGGATAGAGGGTGTCGCCTGGTCATCGCAACGAAACCCCACGGCCGTTAATTTCGGTTTTCTAGACCGGATTAAACAGACTATACTGCTATATATAAAGATAGAAACTGTAGATTAATATTTTTCGAAGTGAAGAAATATCCGAATGAGAGACATGAAACTTAACAAGTATTCACAGCCTCGTCACTCTGAAGCTTAGGTCCCACCTGACTTTGCAACGTCCGACTATTGTCTCCCGCACAATTCATCATAATGATCATTACTTTCTGTGACCCGTATAACGAATACAGTGGGTGAAGCTTTATTTTGTTTAAAAATGGACATTGTTTGTATTCTTCACCACTTAATTCCGAGACCTAGGCATAGATTAGAGGATGATATTAAAATGTAGCTTGCAGAAACAGAATATGAAGAATTGGACTGAATTCATGTGGCACACAGCCAAATCAGTGGATACGTTTCACAAAAGCCTTCGGATTTCATAAAAGTTGTGAACGTTTTCTGAAGAGATGAACGACTGTCAGCTTCTGAAACATACATTGCTCAATGAAGATAGTTATTCAGCAAATCTGTACGAAGGGCTCTAACGTCGGCTTTATGCGCAGATGGTGAAGATTATTTCCATAACTGCGAGTGTCTTTTTTAAACAGTCGAACATCTAGCGCGCCGAACCTCCATGCCGCTTCCTTTGCCACGGGCCTCCATTTCTGTAGACAAGATTAAGTTTAAATTAGTATTCACTTTCCACTAACACGATTTGCAAAAAAAAATAAAAAGGAGTATTAAAGAGAAGATTTCAGAATTACTGGGTCCTTGCAATTTGTCCATCGTCCGGTATTCTAGAAACTAAAAAACAACGTTTCGGAAACTGGATCTGTTTCCGTCCTCAGATAAGGGGGGGGGCAAGACACCTACTCTTGCAATGATTGAGGTCAGCTCTTTCTAAGGGTCCCAACAGAGTAGGTGTCTCCCCCCATCCTTTACCTGAGGATGGAAATAGATCCGGTTTCCGAAACGTTGCGTTATCTATTTTCTAGAATACCGGATGACAGGCAAAGTCCAAAAACCCAGTAATTCTGAGTTTTACGAGTATACACCATCGTCAGAACCAATTAGAAGATTTGAAGTTTCCTCTGCGTTTCAGTGGTGATGTAGGCTGAAATTTAGGGTTAGTATAACCCGGCGATATTTCCACATTGATGTAAAGATACAGACTTTCTTGGGCATTACCTCAACACTCCAATTTTCTGTGGGATCTAACAAAGATGTTAGCTACATTTCATAGACTGAATGCCTTCCTTCATCCGTCACTGGCATGGTGTAACAAAACTTTGCTTTTATATAGTTTAATAAATTTTCAAGTTACGTTCCTGCAGGCACAAACTTGGTCAGCAACGTTCTGAAATTCAAACACTACAGTGAGCTAGCAGCCAAATCGGATGGCAAGAGAAATGTGATATTAATTTAGGCCTCTATGTTCCTTAATTGATCTTTACATTCGAAGTATATATGTTGTGATACGTTTTCAACCCAAAAGATGAATTTTCCAAGAAAGTTAGAAAATTAATATATTCACTCTTTTAAGTAAAATTACCTCTCAGTTGTGTTCATTGAACTAAAAATAGAAAGTTTAAAGCTGGAGGAGTAATATTCACTCAACAATGCTTAACCCATAAAAAATTGTTTCCATGCACACAGTATAATGTATTCTTCAAGGAATGCATCCATTTGTGTTATCCTATACCTCGTTATTGTTTCCCGTCTCAACACAACAATCTCATTCACATTTACTTTAAATAATGAGTTTATTAGTTTTAATAGCGTGACAATGTGCTACACGTTGGAGCAGCGATACTGCATTAAGTTTTGTCAGAAACTTGGGGATACCCAAGCGGAAACAGTCAGCAAAATTCAGCAGGCTTTCGGCGATGATGCAATGGGGGTCACTCAAATTAAAGATTGGTTCAACCGCTTTAAACATGGCCGTATGTCGATGGACAGTGAGCAGCGTTCCGGAAGACCGTCAACGAGCCGAAATGCTAATGTCATTGAAAAAGTGCGGACACTGATCATGGAGGACCGTCGTTTGACCATCCGGCAAGTTGCTGATGAGGTTGGGATCAGCAGAGGTTCTGCAAACACAACTTTAACTGAGGAGCTGGGCATGCAAAGATTGGCGGCAAAATTGCTGCCCAAGCTGCTTTCGCCGGAGCAGCAACAACTCCGTCTTGAAGTCGCGCAGGACATGCTGGAGTGCGCCAACAGGGATCCTGAGTTCCTGAAGACTGTGATCACTGGTGACGAGTCATAGGTATAGGGATATGACCCGGAAACCAAGGTCTAGGTGTCACAATGGAAGCATCCAACATTCCCGAGGCCCAAAAAAGCACGACATATTCGGAACAAAGTGAAGGTGATAGTGACTGTTATGCATCATCAGTACGCACCACTAGGCCAAACCGTCAATAAGGAGTACTACCAAGAAATCCTCCTCCATCTTCGTGATGCAGTTCGGCGCAAGAGACCGGAGCTGTGGGACGCACGCAACTGGCAGCTGCATCATGACAACGTCCCAGCTCATTCATCGCACCTGATCCAGGGTTTCCTGGCCAAGCATGGCAGGGGTTCGCCAGGCTCCCTACTCTCCTGACATGGCTAATTGTGATTTCTGGCTGTTCCCGAAATTGAAGACACAGCTAAAAGGCCGCCGTTTTGACAGCCGCAAGGACATCAAACAGAACGCGACGGCGCAGCTGCACGCCATTCCAAAAGAAGCCTTCCAGAATTGCTTCCAGCGATGGAAGAACCACTGGGCTAAGTGTGTGGAGTCACAGGGGGCCTACTTTGAAGGCGATTAGGTACTGTAACCACCCAGATACAGAACTTTTTTTTCCCGGCCCAAGGTCGGATGCTTTTTGGACAGAGTAGTACTGCCTGATGATGCCTTTGTAAGCCGAAATATGTAACACACTGTCATACTATTAACAGAAATAACCACATTATACGTAGTGAAATGTGAAAGAGACTTTAATAGTTGTGTTACCTGAAAACAATAACGAAATATATGTATAATGTGTTATTAATGGGTCATATTATTAGTATCGGTCGTTCTAAGCAAATATATATATATGTATTTACATGTGTCCTATTCCGAACGGTTTCCGAGAGAGAGCTGTTTCACTGTACACTGTACGGTCTAGCAACACACCATTTCCTCACACGAGTTGCAAAGTGCTTTCATGTTGACGGTGGAGTTTTTGAAAATACATTATACTAGGTAAACTGTACCAACTTTGTCACTTGAACAATAAATACCGGTATTGGCACGCGGTAGCATAGTTGGTTGAGGCACTATGCTACAAGCCGGTAGGTCGCGGGTTCAAGTTCAGATGAGGTCATTGGATTTTTTCAATTGACCTAATCTTTCCGGCCGCACTATGACCCTGGAGTCGACTCAGCCTCTAACAGAAATGAGTACCAGGAATTAATTAAATAATTTTCCTGGGGAGTAAAGCGCAGCCGGCCCGTAAGGCTGACAACATTAACGCCATCTTTGAGCCAATTGTCTAGATAATGTGGGATCCTCAACGTCTCACAACCCTATGGGCCTTCACGGCCTGTTACAGGAATAGCTTTACTTTTTACTTTTACCTTTTTATTAGAAACAATACTAATATCTCGTTGTTATCAACAATCTTGGAATCGTGCAGTGAAATAGCTCTGTCACGGAAACTTTTCGGAATAGGACACATATCCACATAAAATATTTTGCTTAGAGTGACCGATACTGTGACCTCTCAGAATATTTTCTTTCCTCCTAAGACACTCTGTATATATAAGTACAGGGGAAGGGTGTGCGTTAAGCTTACTGTCCTAAATTTTCCTTGAGCGATTAATTGTAGCCTATACTCGAGCCCGGGACTTCAAAAATACGAAAGGGGACTGCTAACGGCATGGCCGCGGCGTTTACTTCAGTGTGCTAAGGCGGTTAGCAGCGTGATTACAGACAAAGACAGAGACCGCTGCCTCTGCCACGCTCCAGCCCTGCTGCTCCTACTTCAGTGGCGTAGGCTGCACGCACGTCTTTGAATTCCTTCGTTAGGAATGAACCGTATCGTTTCATCTTCAAGCATGAAATTCTCGTCGCTTCAATCTGATATTTCCCTTCCCGAGAAAGTCGTGTGTCAGAATATTCTGCTAATATAAAGGCCACACCAAACCCTTTCCATATTAAAACTATAATAACCCTGCTAACATCAAAGAAAGTTAGCCAGTTTCCAGAGACGGAGATCCCCAAATTCCTGCGACAGAGAGCGCGTCTCTCTATACTTTAATCAAGTTTCCCGTCCAAAGCAATCAAATTGTCACTGCGCGCGCAACAGCGAACTTCGTGTATGGGAAATTGGCTCGAAACCACATGGACGTTATTTTGTTTCGTTTTTCCAGCAAATTTAAGACATATTTACTCATCAGTTCGAAACTTTCATTCTGCTAGTCCACTTAACAAAGGCAAAATCAATGCATATGAAATCATAATTCCTATTGTAAGGATAATAAAATAAAGGAATCAAGATGAGCAAGATATGCAGTACGCTTGGGTACTGAATGTCAGCTGTCTTTCAACGATTTCGAGGATACGATCTACCATCCGTACAATAAGTAAGAACGTGGACGGCCAATATCCCATTGCACTCCACGAATTGTTTCCTTCTCTCGAAGTCGGCGGTCAACATAACGGAAAGTTGGGCACTCTCCAATTGGAGTGTTTTCTCTGTACCTTCTATAATAGAATATTCTAACGAATTTGCTCAAAGCGTTTCTAAGCAACGGCTCAGTAAACACGGTCAATGTGCAACGGGAGAAGTGTCTCAGTGAAAGAATGTTATTACGCGTTCCTGGCCAACAGCGCACAAATGAAGACGCTGCCTAGGAATCATGTGACTTGTTCTCTATGTGGTCCTCCTTATGCAACAGTAGAACTGTGTTTTCTGTGCGTTTTCCGTGCGGAGGCTATATGTGAGTAACACCAGGAGTTCAGCTCAGTTCTTGGTAGGAGACAACCACGGGAAGTTCATAGAAGACCTGTGAAGATTTAACGTGTGAGTTGAACGCTTTGTGTGTTATGATTACAGTAATCTTGAAAGTGTTACAGCTATTTGTAGTTGCAACTAGTGAAGATCCAATAAACAGAATCACCAATCCAAACCCGCGTTGTAGTCACTAAAACACGTGAGAATATATAGCATTTCCGTTGCACTCTCTTAGCGCAAGGTGCATGTCTGCTAAGTCAATAAAGGAATAGTCATTTCAATGCTGGATCCGTATGTAACGTGTTCTCCTAATCTTAGAGTACTTCAGAATGATTCGAAATGTAAAACGTATGTGTACATTATAGTGCTGCGCATGCGAAATAAGACTCTTAGATACTCTTAAACATATACACAAAATTCGGCAACAGGTGGACCTCTATGATCAAATATAGTGCTCTTAGTACGACTGCGTTTTCAGAGTGTGACGGCTGGAGATGATATTTTGTAATGGTTATAACATTTTAAGAAAGCCTCTCATGTTGTATTTTCTTAAGAACTTATTTATTTGAATATTCAGAAACTAATTGGCAACTTATGGCATGTAATACGAGTAGTAACACAACTCATACTTAAGTACCAAACCATAAACAGCATGAGCTAAAATTAAGTTCTTCTGCCAAATTTCAATGTAGACTTTGCATACTAAATTTAATCCAAATAATAAAATAATTTAGGAGATAAATTATCCTTACGGATACAGATCATGTGCTCCCCATTCGTTGTCTTTCATGCACATTCTTTTTACGAAGAATGAATGGTGATGGAGAACAAGGTGTCGAGTAGAGGCTTTTAACATGAACAGAGGAGAGGCACAATTATGTATAGCTGAGTTTCGTGTTCTGAACGCTTGGCCTTTAACTTTTATGGCAATTATGTCAAGGGGGATATAAAGGGCGGGGCAGGCAGGTAAATTATATAGCGTGAAATAGCAAATAAGGGAGATCGATTCCAACAGGAATAAAAACTCCAGAAATAATTCCTCTCTGTATGTCGGTACTGGGTAATCTCTTGACTGATACTGTTGTGTAGTCTTCCCAATGAAACAAGGCTCTCAATTCTTCCTCCTGCTTACTCCGGCGGTTCTCGCGTTCGTCTGTAAAGACGTTGTTGTGCCCTCCACGAGTATTCAGTGGTCAAGAGATCTTCTCTCATGGGAACACTGGTTGCTTTGAAAACCAGGACGCGAAGTTCAATCCGGAAATTACGGGTTGCACTAACACTTAAACACAGCGAACAAGACGTATTTATGGTGTTTAGATACATGAAGAGCACAATTGCATCTGGATAGTTATACGAATTTAACATTAAGCTTGCACATTGTTCGGTTACTATGCCTTCGAACACTAAACTTCTTAATAAATTCCTCAAGCTCCCACACGTGGACGTCCTCTAGCCGTAACTATCACTTTAACTATCTCCAATTCTGGAACTATCTATCTCCAACTGTATCTCCAATTCTCGAACTATATATCTGCAACTGTATCTCCAATTCTCGAACTATATATCTGCAACTGTATCTCCAATTCTCGAACTATATATCTGCAACTGTATCTCCAATTCTCGAACTATATATCTCCAACCGTATCTCCAATTCTCGAACTATATATCTGCAACTGTATCTCCAATTCTCGAACTATATATCTGCAACTGTATTTCCATTTCTCGAACTATATATTTGCAACTAAAAATTGTCCAACTCTCTAGCTATAATTAATATGTTTTTGGACATTATCCATCGTTTTGTCTATTTTTTAAAAAAAAAACATCCTGTTTCTTTTCTTAAAACAACGTTTCGGAGACTGGATTCTGTCCCCGACCTCAGGTAAAACTTACTCAATTGGATCCAAGAGACAGAGCTGTCTCCGGACGAGACAAGGCGATGGATAATGTCCAAAAGCATATTATTTGTAGCAATTTACCATCGTCACAAACTTTTAGATCTTAGCTATATATCTCCAACTCCCGTAGCTATATCTCACTGATTCCTTTCTTCCTGTCGAGACCCCTTTTATAACACCCAGGTAACTGTACGTCATGGCCCTTGAGTGGTTATCATTAGCAAAGGGTTACGGCCCGACTCTAATAATGGGAGCAAGTCCACCATTTAGCTTGTCGGGGAGAGATGCTATCTTTAAACCTTCATTTTAGCTTTTATCGTTATATGATATGCATTAAGTAAGGGCCAAATAGCAGTTGTGTTGGTATTCATCTTGGTGGGCTCAGTCCCGTTATTGCCCATTAAGAGCTTAAGATAATTTTTTCCCCATGGAAACTCTTGTAGAATACCTGAGGATAGCGTAGAACGTAAATTACAGATACTAGTGACACTTGTATGGTCGCAGAGAGGGTCTAAGCCTCAGGAAAAAGCATAAGATCTTGTCTACATGAAAACCCTTATCCTTTAAATCACAACGAAGGATATTATAGAATGTAAATTACAGATACTAATGACGTCTGTATGATAACAGAAAGGATCTAAGCCCCACTCACATCTCTCTCTCTTGTTGGAAAATAAACTGACTCATCATACGTAGACAAAATTAAAGAATTTCAAGCGAGGGATGTACGATTAAAGTTGACATTTGTTATTAAGAGGCGTCCACATTACCCTTGCTCGTGCTCGTGCTCGTCGGGAGACTCGTCTGGCTTTTATTTGTGCTCGTAAATCTTCGTCCACACTATTTCAGTTGCTTGCCAGGCTTCGGTGCGTGAGAATCCGTATATTTACTCGTAGTGTGTATAGGCTGTAGTCGTATTCTAATTTATTGGCTATAGTTTTTAAATTAAAAATTAAAAATTTGCTTGTCTCGTGACTTGTCATATCGTCCACATTACTCACGAGCATAGTGAGTCACACGAGCACGAACACGAACACGAGTACTGTGGACGCGCCTTTAGACATCCATAAAAATATTGTAGACCCATAACGATTTATATGAAGAAAGGCATCACAGAAGATGCTCTCATAAGGAAGTATAAGGAAATAAAATCTCGTCGAAACAAGACATAGCCACTCGGAACGGTTCAATTATTTATGTTTCCTTTACAAGACAGTCAAGTGGACTACTTCCTTATTTACTGTTTATTCAACACCATAATCGGTAGTTCAGGCTACGCTGCGTAGCATCCACGAAAGTACTTATATTGCTGTGTTCTGGTTTGGAAGCTATGCGGAAAGAAATAATTTCTAAGACCAGGACATAGATGAATCAATCATTTTAAATTTACGATATGATTGTACTCTTATTAGTTGGATTCAACTCCCTCAGGTTACGCCCACTGTAGTACCGGTTCAGATTCTTGTATTCCGTGAAATAAGTTGATTTCACAATTCCATAAGCCTTTCTGGTTACTGTTCGAGGCACCCTAAACCGGGGCTATTGAAGAATTCTTTACGGAAAATGTTCCCGAGGATTCTAACGTATTCCGAGTATATTTTTTATCATAATTTCATAAAGCCTAACTACAAAGAATTTTTTAAAATTTAATGCCTACCACCGGAACTTTGAACCGGGTTGTGGTACAACAGCGAACGTAACGCGCCTGTCCTCTCCGGCTCTGATCGCTGCGAGCATATTTTAATCATAAGATAAGAAGCTTACATGTCACCACGCCCTTGTGTTCGTCACCGGATCTCTCCCTCTCTACTGACAATTAGCCATCTGGCGGAATTCCATGGCACTTCAACATCGTGCCATTACCGGAAACTCCAATTTTAAGCCTACTTTTCTCGTTTTCAAAAAATGAACCTAGGGCAGTATGAAATTAATGCTGTCTGTGAAAACCCATATCCTCCCCCCACAAACTTTTAAATGCCTGAACCAATCGATAGCAAACTTGGTTTATGCAGTAAAGCATGTCACCTGAGTACATTTTGACTGCGAAATCCTTCTTATCAGTCTGTATATCAATATGTATATCCCATTCTCGTTGTTAGGCAACGGCTCAGTAAATACTTTTACCTGGGCAACGAATACACATGCAACATAGCAGAAGTGTTGTATGCGTCTTTTTCTATGCGGTCCGTGTCAGATCGAAGAAAAGTGGGAGATTATTTCTTCACCCCAAAAAACTCCAGTTCTTTAAATTTGTAAATTCCTATTACAAAATATCTTGATCGAGTCGATATCATTTCTATTTCGTTTTTGGCTACGCCGGGTTCGAATCTAAAATCGGTTACTCTCGATACTGATATGAATTTCTGTAATTTTCCTCAGACCCTCCAGACAGTTGTCGCAATAGCACCTTAAAGAAGATCACGATATATTCTTTCCACTTTCTACCAAATTTATGTTCACTAATCATCCTACATTAGATGCCAAGCAGATGGATCACTATGTTAAATAAACATTAATATACGAAGTGAAAAGAAAAGTAAAAAAGCAGAATGCAGGGAAAACGATGGTAGGGTAATCTTTGAGAATGAATAGTTTAATAAAAGCCTAAATTGAAGTAGATGATCATTATCAATAAACTCATTCATTCATTTATTCATTCATCAGTTGTTCTACGGCCCTTCTTTGGGCCTGGCCTCTTCTTCAGTTTCGTATTCCTTTTTACACAGACGGCGCAACTCCACGGACGAGTGATCAGCTATTCGCGAGGCCGCTACCTACACGCAGGACAACACAAACACAGAATAAACAAACACACAGATATCCGTGCCTTCAATGGGATTCGAACCGACTATTCCAGCGTCCGTTCTAGCGAGGACATTTCATGCCTTAGACGGCACTATGCATAAATGAGGTAAATAGAGTTCTCACTCTCAGTATCGCCGTCATAGTGGCTATGGGGATTTCTGATTGGGGGACAAAGTAGCGGGACTGTTATTGTGTTGGCGAATCATCCTGAAGTCCTTTTTGTGAGATTAAGTCTTCGAAAAATACGCAACATTTGTCGAGGTAAAGTAAAGCAATGCCGGTCACGGTAGCCGAGCGGTCTAAGGCATGTACGGTCTTCGCTTGCTTGAAAACCGGGATCGTGGGTTGGAATCCCACTCAGGGAATGGATGTTTAGTTTGTGTGTATGCATTTTTCTGTGTTTGTGTACAGGTAGAGGCCTTGCGACGAGCTGATCACCCGCCCAAGGAGTCCTACCGTATGTGTAAGATCTAGAAAAACCGAAGTGAACGGAGAAGTTCATGGAGGTAGGCCTAGGCTCACTGGGGCTGTAGTGCCAAGGGAAAGAAGAAAGTAAAGCAATAATATGACAGCCGAACGAAGTTTGTAGTCTGTTTGAGCTGAAGTCTGATAACAATTACTAACGAACCGTTGGAGCTAGACAAATATACATTCCATATGGAGAATATTGTGAGGGGAAACAAAATTATGCTACATTCATCTGTATGCTAAGAATTACAAACATGGCGGTAATGCAGAACGTCGGATATTTCGAACTGGGGCAGTCAACTGAAATTATGCACAAAAATGAATCAACCTCTATATTACACTACTCAGCAAGGATATTGTAACATAAACTAAAACTCATCTTATTAAATAAATTAATTAAATTAATACTGATTTCAAACCAGGACACAAAAGTTATCATGAAGTCACTGTTTTGAGTACTGAATACCGAGCCCAAGCAGCGTGCTTTTTCGCGAATGAATTGTTTCTTATTGCTCTTTTCATCAACCATATATTGTTCCACTACTGAACAGATTTATTCTCAGTTCTATATTCTGTGATGTAATGCCGTGTACTTAGTTTAAAGTCAACTGACGCTTCAGATGAATATGTCGCCTCCATCTTCAGGGTCGAAGAATAAGTCAAGTAAGAAACCAACGTGGAAGGGGGTGACATTCGCGCTGGTTACTTATTTGGCTTTTTATTTGACCCTGATAATGGAGGCGACAAGTTCTTCCGAAACATCGGTTAAATTTCGACGGTCTACACGGTGTTACATACCAGAAGATAGAACCTTCATGACCACGGCTGTGAGAACCTCATATCCTGCAAATTCTTTTCTCATTTCAGTATCGTCTTCATTTCGTGCTTCTCAATAAGTAGTGAAAAGGTAGACGTAAAGTCGTGGAGGCCCATATACTTGTGAGAAGTCGAGGCTTCTACATTTTTCAGGCAATGCAGTCGGTTCACAGATGGCGGTGAATTTGTCAGCCTTACGCGGCGCCCGCCCATTACCCCCATGGAGATTCCTGGTGTTCCCATCTGTTAGAGGCTGTGTGCACCCCAGGATGATAGTGCGGCTGGAAAATCAGATGACCTCATTTAGAATCGAATCAGAGACATTCCATCTTGTAGCATAGTGTCTCAATCTACTACGCTACCTTGGACCCCTATAAGTGGAATATAATACGGCATATAGACCCGTTGAATGGGCCGGGATATCGCAGTCGGTATAGCGATTGTCTACTGGCTGGACGACTGAGGGGTCGGAGATCGAGTCCCGGTAGTGTCAAGAATTTTCATTTCTCCATGTCGTCCAGACTGGCTCTGGGGTCAAAACCTCCTGTCCAAAGGGTACAGCGGCCTCTTTGCCCGGATATAAAGCGGCCAGGACGTGAAACTGACCACTCACCTCCAAATAGTGCCGAGGTCAAGAGAACGTAGGTCTGTATAACCCCTTCCCCAAACACCTTCATGGCGTAGTGCTTACAGGGACAACTTTACCTTTCATAGACCCGTTGCTGGGCAGAGACCTCGAAACGGGAAACGAGTGCAGCCGTTGTTGTACAGTAGGAGGATAAACACACACCCGTTTATAAGCAACGATTAGTAAATACGTTCTCGCGGAAACGATATGAAGTCTATTGCTAGGCAACGCCAGAGAGCGAAATATTCCACAATGTCGGCAAGTGCAAAATATGGGGGGAGAGCAGTTGTGCCCTTAGTAGATCCATTTATTCGAGTCTCTTCTAGTAGATTTGTTGTGGTAGTTGAAGTACCTCCTGTGGCTAATTCATATAGATATATAAAATTACTGCATATAAATTATGCAGTCTACACAACAATATTCTGCAATTAAACTACAAAGAAGATACTACTGCATCAACATTTGCTTTTATTTTGTTTTTTATAGACGCAACATATTCCGACCCTTAAAGCAGGTCATCATCAGGCGTACGATATTCGAGTTTCAGCTGTTGAATTGCAATTAATTATCATTTGGTTCTTCAAATAAGGATCCTTATTGTGTCTTTAAATTATTTAAATACATAAATTCATATATTAAGTCTTGGTCAAAATTTAAAACCGAAAATTCTTAGATAATAAAATTTTAAATTAAAGATAAAGATCAAAATTATAAACTAAAGATTAAGACATGAAAGTTAAACTTCTGTTTTGTGTTAAGACTGCAACCGGCACGTGTTGGCCTGGTTTCTATGCCGGTAGAAGCCACTATAGCGTGGGACGCCCGCGTATCGGAGTCTTCTCACATGGGATAGGTCATGTAGTCATGACCTTAGTAATGTCCTACAAAGCTTATGCTCATTATTCAGTATGTGTTGTATATTAGGTTATTCTTATGAAAGGTGTGTACGAGCTGCTCCCTACTTTGGTGCTGTCGCTATGTTGTAGCGGTTCGGTATAGACTATTTGTTTGTAGCATAGACCTAGAACGTAAAAAAAACTATGAAATTTTCCTTTCCCATACTTCCAAAATTATCGTTCCAGTTATTCAGCTGTATGAACTAAGCAGCTGAAACATTGTATTCACTGACAAACGAAAAAAACACAATGGTGCCGGCAGGGTCTGTCTTCAGAAACTGGTCTCGAAAGCATCAGGCACAATGGTGCAGTGTAAAAGAAAAGTTACCTTTGACTTCTTATTCTTGCGACTGCCTGCATATGATTGCTTTGTGTGCTGGGAAATAATTTTCCTATTCTCAGAATATCCATTCCATTTTTCTCCCTTTCTTTCTTTCATTATTTCCGTTGCGCTCTCTCTCTCTTTCTCTGTGTCTTCTTCGTGCTGGTATCTATTCCTATTTCCTCTGTAGTAGTTGGTCACCGGTCCCGTTATGCTACAGTGTTCATTGGTTAACTCATTTATAGAACCCACAATTTCCGCTTCCCTTATTTGTATTTATTTTGATCATGTTAGCTATCCTTTATATGTTGCACAGTTTATTTAAATGCTGAAATTGTACAAGGCTTCACTCATCATATCATAACGACGTTATTTTATGACTACGACAACGATCACAATTAAGAAATAAAAGTAAATGAACTACGACAAACACATGTTGAAATGTAACATTACCAAAATAAAATAAAATTTGCTTTTATCACACAGGAACAGGATTTTAGCTGGGGGGTTTCAACTAGTAATGATATAATATTTATATTTAAAAATGCACATTTGGAATTATGTCTGTTAAAATATTCTAATAAAACTATTTAAAAGGAAATATATTGCTGACGGCTGTGGGCTGGACGACCGAGGAGTCGAGTTCGAGTCCCGATATTGTCAAGAATGTTCTCTTCTCCGTGTCGTGCAGACCGACTCTGTGACCCACCCAGCCTCCTATCCAAAGCGTACCAGGGCTTTCTCCTCGGGAGAAAAGCAGCCTGGGCGTCAAGTTGACCACTCACCTGCAACTAGTGCCGAGGCCAAGAAAACCTGGATCTATATATTCACTCCCCCACACGTCTTCATGGCGTAGCGCTTAATTAGTTAAGCAAAGGGACAACTTTACCTTTTACTCTCATACTATACGGACTGAGCCATATCAGTGACAAATTTCTCTTCATGCCTGAATCTGTTTATCGCAGTTCAGTCTCATTTCACCTCCAGCTTCAGAACATTTTTGTTTACGCTTTAGGTCTTACATTGTTTTCCGTAAGCAGCTAAGTTTACCTTTGAAACCTCGTCTATCTTCTTGAAGGTCTTCTGCCACGAAAATTGCTGTCTCCAGGCCATCAATACCTGTCACATGCCTTGAGGGCGGAGCTCTGCTCGGATGCCTAAATCATCATTATATGCTTACGCAGTGCGAATAAATAATGAATGGGCCCTTTCAGTCGTGTAGTCAGCTCTTGAGTTCAGCTTAATCGTTGTGACGTACTGTCCTGTTGTTACGTGAAGACGACGGTGACACGGAAGAACCAATGCGACTCTACCTGGAGGTAGCACGTTACAATAATGTGACTCTGACTTTCGCTAATTAGTCTGGTAAGATTTCATTCAGTGTGACTTGATTGTATACAGCGAAATTCTATGTTGGAAGCATCCAAATATGGAAAGAATTGTGTAAGATTTGAGGCTTTCACGGCGGTGACTATGAAGAAAGCAGTCTTCTGGGATTTGGCACCGTGTATATGTGGTGTTAACCGACGTTTCGGAGGAACGTATCGCCTCCATCTTCAGGGTAGAAGAAAAAATATATAAGAAATCTGCAAGAGAAGAGACCGTGAGAACCAGTAAAATCAGTCTGCTTTTACCGGTTCTCACGGTCTCTCCGCTTGCAGATTTCTTATATATTTTTTCTTCTACCCTGAAGATGGAGGCGATACGTTCCTCCGAAACGTCGGTTAACACCACATATACACGGTGCCAAATCCCAGAAGACTGCTTCCTTTATGGAAAGAATTACTCCATAATGTAGAATATACAATTCCCAACCGCATTCCTTCCATTTTTATATCCATTGTTCGAAATAAAGAAATTAAAACTAATGGATTCTGGAATGTGACGCCGTGTAGTTTGGTGGGTAGGTAACAATGATTCAAAGGAACCTGCTGCTTGTATCTTTGGAGTAGGCTGGATAAGAGCTTCCGTCACTCGGGGGCTCTGGTTAGTCAGAAGTGATCTGTACCCTCTGGTTTTTTTCCTGTTATAAGGTGCTACTGCGAAACTTAATCTTCACTCGCAGGTTACCTGCATGTGTGATCTGTTAGTGTAATATCTGCTTTGGTCTCATGTAGGACTAGTGCATGTGGATGGCGTAATTTCCTAGTGCTCTTATGATCGGATTGTCCTGTTGCCTGATGCGCTGGTACAGCTTTGCGGACGCTCTTTTAATCTCATTTTTAAGGATCTGGCGTGAATTATGTGAATTATATATTATCTGTCCCTGCCATAGATACTCTGGAGAAATTGTTCTGAATGACTTGCAGCTTCATTATAGTGCTTTTGCCCGCGTAGCGCCATGCGGGAGATCCATACAGTAGAATGGGGCGATTTGGAGATTCATATAAATGAGTTCTTAAATTCCTGTTTTATTAAGACGGAATAGCGCGCTACAAAGCGTTACATTGCTTTATTTTTTGTAGGTTTAATGTGTTCTTTCCACATCAAGCTTCTTCCGAAGTGTATGACCAAATATTTTGCCTCTGCCGACCATGGAATTGTTTGCCTCTATCTTGGAACTTGACGCTTTTACATGGATATTACTGATTTTTGTTTTCCTATTGTATAGCCATGATCCCAGATCAGACATACGCTCCAACCTCAGCAGCTTACTGACTGAGTAATTTATGTTTTTGTTTGAAGTGAATGCTGCAGTGTCGTCTGCGAATTGTGATATTTCTATTTCTGGCCTCCTATGTATATCTGCTACATATATGTATATTGTATAGTAAGGGAGCCAGGACGTCTCCCTGCGGTACGCCTGCACGTATTGGCCCCCTTTCGGAAAATGTTTCTCCCTTTCAACTCTAAACTTGCAGTCAGTAAGGTATGATGCTACAAGGAGACTGGAGTCCTGTATTCGAGCTGCGTGTTTAGCTTGTAGATGAGTCCTGTTGTCCAGAACGCGTCGTATGCTTTGGACACGTCAAGGAATATGGCTACTGGTTATGGCCGCTCATTGAAATTGCAACATATTCCGTGAAGCGTAGCAGCTGTAGCATGGCATCTCTTCCCGTAAGAAAGCGAAATGTATATCAGTCATGTGACATGATAGTGACGGATAAATTTGTCTGTTTAGTGTCTTTCCATTACTTTTCCCATGGTATCTAATAATCTGATTTGCCGCCTGTCCTGTGGAAAGGCTGTTGGATTTTTGTACGGATATTGCATTTGTTTCTGCCCATGATCAGGGAAGCAGTGGAAACCGAAATGCAGCATTCATGATTTTCGTTAGGTGTGCGGACAGCATTGAGAGGAAAGTCTCTTAAGTCAATATTTATAATGTTATCGTGACCTAGACCCTTTCTTTTGGACGGGTACTTGATTATTCGCAACATTTGATACGACGTACTGAGGATGGTAAAGTTTGCTGGTTGAAGCTGAAGAAGAAGAAGAACAACAACATCTGCCTTATCTGTAGATAGAACTTGTCGAAATTCTCCTCCTCAGGATTTGATCGAAAATGTTCTTCGTGTGTTTGTGAAGTTGCTGTGGCTTTGTCCAGCGGTGTGTAGGTGAGTCTCCTTCTTTCATAAATGGCTGGGATGTGGCGCTGAGTCTGATGCCTGGTGAACCGTTTGGCTATTTTCCAGATATTATTTGTTGCACTTCCATCTTCGGTATCTTTCTCAAACCTTTAAATCTTGCTTTGTTTCAAGCGGCGGAGTATATAGTTCTTTAAGATGCTGTATTACCTGCGATCGTCTGCTCTATTTAAATTGTGCAGGTTCTTCTTTACTGTAGGCGAGATCTAGGTCGGCCGTGTCTAAAGGAGGGCATGTCTGATATGGTTTTGAGACGTTTTGTGCTGACTTCATCGTTGAAGTAAATATGATTATTACACCGTTTATTTTTTCTACTGACGTTATGGTCGGGTCGTCTGGTATCGCCTGTTTCAGCAAGTGCTTGTAGTAGGCCCAGTTGACTTGGCAGTGCAGTTTCATGTGGTACCAGGGCCACGAGGAGTGGAACTGGGCTATGACAGGAGTTTCATGCTTCTGCGGGTTTTAGTTGTTTATGCACCTGATGAGTATGCATCGATGGTGTGGCTAAGCATACAGTTGCATATTCCTTCGTGATTTAATGTGAAGTACAGGAAGTTGTGAATTCAAGAATTGTGGCAATTTTGTGAACAACAGGATTTGCCTGTCGTCATGATTGGACTATATTTATGAGCTTATGTAGAAAATCTGATGCTGCAACTCTAGAAGACGGAGGTTACTTCTCTGGTAAGCTCAAAAAGAGAATTCCCTTCGGTTTCTGCTGTTTGTTTGTGGGCGATGCTGATGTGACTGATCGATATAGTGTAAAATGGTCGGATTTAGTTTCCTGGGGTTATGCCAGCTAAACCTTGAGAAAGGCTGTGACACGTTCGAGAAGTTGTTTTCTGTCAGGCGATGGTCAGTGTGTTTGTTTACATTTGAATGTTCGGCAGAAACTTGTTGTGATTCATTCCATATTTAGGAGTTGGGGCTTGTTTTGATTCCTGGCATTCACTAGAGAAATGGTTTCCGACCAATTTGACACATTTTGGGGTGAGATTTCAAAATTGAACTTTATGACAAAGTTTTGACATCTGTAGTACTGGAATGTACACTCAGTCCAGTATAGTCTTCTGTGTATACTCTGAAGAGGAAAGACTTCTATGTGCACGTAAAGCCATTCTGAGGTAAGATCAGGGAGTTCCTCTATTGTAGATTTTCATTTTACGTTTTTCGTCTAAGCTGTCTTACATGAACTGCAGGATGTTCAAGCCGTATTAGCTCGCTGAGTACCATATATGCCGTTACCTCAGAGAGTAGTCCTCTAAGGAGGACACTGAGTGCTTTATTCTGTACTGTGCCAGAGATACTCGTATATTATTCTATTTTGTTGCATTTGAAGCAGTTAAGTCCAACCTTATAGTCTTGTTCTGATGAAAAGTAAAATCGAATTTCCTATTGTTTATAAGTTGTTGGTATATTCATGGCGATTACTTGTTTGAGACATTTCAGAACATTGGAATAGTAGATTTGTAATATTATAACAATCGGGGGAATGTCATCTCTTTCTGTCATGTAGTTGGCATTCCTGATGTGGGAGTCTGTGCGTCATGTTTGGTCTGGAGAATCGAGAACGTGTTTTCAGATATAAATTTCGGTGTCATAACTTTCGTTTGAAATTTGACATGAGATTATAGCGTATTTCTTTGAATGTGAAATGGAGAAATTTGATGCTGTGTTCACACGTTTTACTGTATAATGTTCATTTGTTTCCTGAGTATCTGTAGGTGTTGAAGCTGTTTCCATGGTTTTTGTTTTCGTCTCCATTGTAGAGGTCCTGTAACTTTGCAAAGGCCGTATGCTAATGTCCTGGGAATTACGAAGTCTCAGGCGCGTCTGTTGTGTTCTTGCTGATTCTAGAGGATTAAACTGATCCGAGAAAGGGATTATGGGCTCAGATGGTTGATCTCTTTCCTTAATTAAGAGACTTTGTATATTTTCCTATATTCTTGCGTGTTTCAATCGAATGAAGTGCGGTTTCTTCAATGCCGATGTTGAAAAACGCTAGTTCGAGATCAGAATATGAGAAGTCGGATAGGAATCAGATCTGCGAGCGAGCGAATGGCAAACGGTGGCTCTTAAAAGAAGGAATAGGAAGAAGCAAATTTTTATATAAAATATGTAGGAAAGAAATTCAAGGAAATAAAGAATAAGAGAAATTCTCTACATGTAATCATCAAAGAAGTGTGTTCTTTCGCTCGGAAGCCGGGATTATGGGCTCGATTCCCACTCAGAGCATAAACGTTTAGTGTCTGCGTTTTTCTGTGTTTGTGTACAGATAAAGACCTTGCGACAAGCTTATCACCCGCCCAAGGGCTCCCACCAAATATATAGGATCTAGTGAACCGAATGGAAAAGGAGAGTTTCATGGAGGTAGGCCAAGACCAAAATAGGGGCTGTAGCGCCAAAGAAAATGTCATCATAAAATTGTATGTTAAATAAGTTAATCACCTGAATCTCAGTTGCCAATTGATGGAAGTATCATTCATCAATGCACCTGCCACTTATAGATGCCACTTGATTGCAGGTTTCGTACATGGAGATAAAGTGGTCCTTAAAGTGAACAAAACGAAGAGAACATAAGAACGTCCGACAGAGTTAGGTGGAGGTTTCTTGTATCGAGTACCATGCGGATCGATAAGCGTTTGCGAGCTCTAACTGACAGGCAGACAGATATAGAGGTGAAACTTGCCTGAACACTACTATATAGGCGTTACTAGATGTAATATTCTCACTCTTGTCTGCGTATAATTTAGTAATTTTTCTTGTTTAACCAGAAATGTTGAAACAACAAATGCAGGCCGTTGTACCATCAGTTAAGCAAAAACAGATACTGTGTGAGAAACATGGTGAGCTGTAATGTTCGCTGTCACGTTTAGCAAATAAGTCCGGCGGTTACCAGCTTTAAAATATTAGAACTCTACAGTCTGCCTATAAAGAACGTGTGTTTCACATGGTTCTCAGGATAAACAGCAATTTTTCTCTAAATATTATTAACTGGTTTATCTTCGTAGCGGAGACCTAATGCGTGAGCTACGAACTCAATATTTCTATATTATTTCCAAGTCCAAGTCACATTGCGACTCTTTAAATGGCGCTGTCTTCTGGGATATAAAGCCTTACAGTCCGTTGAAAGTCGGAAAATAATTCGGAGGATATGCTCCCCCGAAACTTCTGTTGACTTTCAACGGACTACGTGTACATGACCTTACTCCTCAGAACACAGTATCTTCATAACTACTGCTATGAGAAACTCAAACCCTACATACGTTTTTATTCAGGGGCCGCGCCATAACTCAAGCGGTTAGTCGCTGGCTTCCCATCGCGGCAGCCCGGGTTCGATCCCGGGTCTGGTGAAGTGGGATTTGTGGTGGACAAAATGGCGCTGAGGCAGGTTTTCTCCGAGTACTTCGGTTTCCCCTGCCAATCCTCATTCCACCAATTGCTCCACAATCACCCTCACCTATCATCTGCGGTTGGTACAATGGGCCAGAAGTGGCCGTAGTACAAAGGACTTAGTCCCACCTCACTAGCAATGAAAAATATACGTCTTATTAAAGGTCATATATTATTAGAACCAAAAAAATGTGTAGGGAAGCTGTTTAAATTATATATATTATTTAATTTCCCCTCAATGTTCTTATACAAACACGACTATTGGGAGTTTCGAGTAGGAACGCCACAGGAGTGACATGCATAAACAATCGTATCTTATTATTCCAAGGAATTGTACGTACAATGGAAACATCCTTCAAAATGTTGGTACTATTCATCAGTAACCGTGGAATAACAACTTCTGGAAGAAAATGTGCACGTCTATTTTCCTTCAAGTGCTTCAGTCAGAACAAATTAGATTTTAATTTTTACTCGACAGTGCTGAAATTTATTCATAGTGCTATATATAGAAACTTCGTGGGAGGGATATTTATGGAAAAGCATTCGTAAAATGGAAGTTACATTACCATAAGAGCTATAATGATTACGGTAATAATAAGAACTACAATCTGTGAACGGGTCTTGCACTTCCTTCCTCTCAAACGATATGACAGTAAACCACACCTAGATATGAATATAGTAGAATTATAAAATTCAATTCACATTTTCTATGTAAATTTTCAAACATTTTCCTTCAAACCAAACATCACATTGTTTATTATCATCGTTAAATGAAGTGTTCTGTACGAAAACACTACTTACGTCCGATGCAACGTGACCTCTGAAGCTGAAAGTTCTTCTTTAATTACTCAAGGAACGAAACTCCAATGTCTGCTCCTTTTCAGTTCCGCTTAAAAGACCGAAGTTTTCTGAGAATCATTTAAAATATATCTTCTCGTAAGTGTAGAACTGAAAGACACGTGACTGAATTGACATAAGGAATTTGTTTCAATAATGAGATCCCCAGCTTCGCGATGTAGCTCACACTGTGAAACTAATACCATTCTAAATTATACTTTCCTTCTTTACTTCTTGTTTTCTCTTTTCTTTCTTTCTTCTGAACAAAATGTAGCACCATGAAAGGCGTTGTTCAAGCTTCTATCACCAACTCTTCCATTAGTCTGAAGTCCACTCGATTTACAGATCATTTTATTTACTTATGCATAGCCAGACGAGTTTCACGCATTGTTAACGTCTACACAAGTTACGTATATATGACTGATAAGCCTCATCCCTCTGAAGCCTTACTGTCAGGGGGAGATTGCCCCCGTATGAGATGGAGTGGACCCAAGATCTTGTATATGGAGACGAGAATCAGAGCCACTGCCAAGAATCACTCATGTCACGCAGACGTTACCCTAACGATTACGTTGTGACATGACGCCTGAAAGCAAGAATAGTCCATTTCCAGAAAACAGCTAGGTAACATACGTTATATGAAGATGCGGATTCGTCGAAAAAGGCTTGCTACAGAACGCGCTTTCCATGGGTACGCGCAAGACTATATAGGGAGCCATGCGGAGAAGAACGGTTCATTCGTAAGACAGTCGTCGTTCAAGGCAGTCGCAACAGAAGAAGTCAGTCGTAGTGGAAGATAATACACGTGGTCCAATAAGGAATGGAGCGAGTCTTAGACGGTCATTGATTGAGAGCTGTTATAATTGATTATAATTGTAACGAAGGCGTCCAATGAATCGAATCGTCCAACCCAGAACCCGTTATATTCGTCACGCAAACCCCGAATACGTGACAATATTATTTTTCGTACTTCTTTAGCTTATTTTGGACTTCACCCATCGTCTGGTATGTAAAAGACAAAAAACCACGACGTTTTGTCTTTTACATACCAGACGATGGGTGAAGTCCAAAATAAGCCAAAAGAAGTACAATATACACCATCGTCAGAATACTTTCAAGTCTATCCAATATTATTTTTATGAATTTGTGCCGTTATGTTGATTTCATTTTTACATTTTGTGAAATTCCATTCTTAAACGAAAACATGTGACTCGTACTTTATACATGAAGATCAAAATTAATTCCAGTGCCGTGACATGTGCCTTCTCTCTTGGAACCACAGAAGTGCCACGTAGCTGTTGTAAGCTGTGGGTAGGAAAAATATAAACCCTCTTTGTTTATGTACGGGATTGCGAATTGAATCTGTGATGTTGCTCTTGAACTGTTAAAACAGAATAGTGCTTGATTTGTTTCATTCTGGTCCGTCACACTAACAATTACAAAGACAAAAAGTTTTTAAAAAACTTAAAAAAATCTTAATACCAGGAAGGCTGTTGTGACTGTGAAAAGTTGAACACTGTTTACTTTGTGTATTTCAGATATTATATGTGTATGTATATAATTTAACACCTATTGTAATAGTAGTTTCCGGAAAAAGTATTGATGCCCTGTGAGGATGATCCGTAGGGATCGAAACATGTAAGGGTGATGAGTTTTCAAGTGATAAATGTTAAAGAGTCACACTGGACGGTGTTGTTTTTTTCTTTGCAGAATAGTGTTAGTTACAAATATTGTGCCTCTTTCTCGATCGGGTGCAGGTATATCTCTTCTGACAGACGGCTGGAGGTAGCTGTTTCACACAGTTCTGGTGTAGTCGAAGTTGATATTCTTTGTTGTCAGGCTGCACAAACAGACATAGCATGTGTTTGCAGACGCATCTGTATGTAAAACCTACATGTCTGTGTACCCATGAATGTATGTATGTCTAATGTTGGATGATGAGACGAAGCATGACAGCAAGTAGATCTTCGAAAATATGGAACTGCTCTTAAGTTTTTTGTTGTATGATAAAAAAACGCTAGGAACGCAGGCTTAATCGGTTTTACTCGGAACTCCTTGTTATGGATATACATTCCAACTTGGCATTGGGCTATACATAGAAAATGAATTAACTCTATAATCTGCTTCGACTTCAGGATTTCCTAAATCTTTTCTCCTATTTCGTTTGAATTTAAGTATTTATTTACGTATCCTTCTTCTTCAATTCTTCAAATATGAACATCTGCATGTTATACATCCTTTTTTCCTATAGAGTTCAACTTTTCTTTATGTTTTCTCTTTGCTGTATGTCCCATCTGAGAGAAACGGACAATATTTTTCCTGCATCTTGTGGCAGTGATGGATGACGCGGCTCCTCAGAATACCGCCCTCCGAACAAGAGTGCTACACAGATCCTGATTCTACATACACTCATAACGTAAGTGTTAATTAGATGTGACGCTGTCCGTTGTATCTCGGAAGGTTCGATGATCACATGGAGACATTCTGTATGCGTTCTATTGCTTCGTCTCCCTTCGGAACCGGTAGAATATTTTCGAGTAGCTGTTAATGTTTTAGAGATCCGGGACAGCGTAGTTTGTATAGGGACTGGCTGCGGGCCGGACGACCGAGGGATCGGAGTTCGAGTTCCAGTAGGGTCAAGAATTTTTCCTTCTTGACTTTTTCCAGACCGGCTCTGGGGTCCACACAGCCTCCTATCCAATGTGTACTGGAGGCTCTTTTCCTAGGTTTAAAGCGGCCGGGCCGTGAAGCTGACAACTCACCTCCAACTAGTATCGAGGTCAAGAAAACGTGGATCTATATATCCACTTCCCCATACGCGTTCATGGCGTAGTGCTTAATTAGTTAAACACAAAGAAAACTTTATCTTTTATTACTTTTATTAGTATGTATATATATTTTATACGCAATATATGAAACTGAGGAAGAGAATTAGCTTCTGCGCTGTAATGCCATATAGTCCTCTGTACCAAGTTCGTGACCTGCTTTATGTCGAATTCTTGCTTGGTTTATTCTACGACCCTCGAAAGGAAACCAAGACTTTCTTCCGAGATGTCAGTCGGCTTTTAGTGGACTACATGACGTTACATTCTTCCTAAACACAGCTGTAAAATCCTCAGATTTTAAACAAACTATTTTTTAAAGTTTTTAGTTTCTTGGGGGTAGGGTGAGACTGAGTCCACTTGGTACGTCGGCCTCTAATTGGCCTATTGTATCAGCAGCGGATGGTAGACGATGAATGTTGAGCAGTCGGTGGTATGATAATTGGCAGGGGTAACCAAGTGCTCGGAAGAAACTTGCCTTTGTGCCACTTCATGCACCACAAATCCTACGTTATCTCAGCTGGTTTCGAACCGGGGCCTCCGTGGTGGGAAGCTGGCGACTAACCGCCGCATAATACACATAAATTTAATGTCCTATTTAATGTCTGGCAGTGTTAGACAAAGTTTGACATTTCCGCGTTCTAGCGTTCGAATTAGTTCTTAGATACTTTGGCAGGGATACTCAATAGTATAGATTTCCTATGTAAAAAAAAGGTAACGGTATCCCTGTAACAGGCCGTAGAGGCCCATAGGGTTGTGAGGCGTCGAGGTTCTCACATTTTCTAGACATTCGGCTCACAGATGATGGTGAGGTCGTGAGCCCTACGCGCCGGCCGCCCCTTAACACAAGGAAGATTCCTGGTACTCATTTCTCATAGAAGCTGAAACGACCTCAGGTATATAGTGCGGCTAGACTGGCTTAGGATAAGTGTTATCACGATAAAGACGAAGATACGCAGGTGATTTGCATATTATTATTATTTATAAAGGGAAAAGGGGCGATACGACTTCAAATAAAAGACATAGAAGAAAATAATAAAATATTATAATAATATTATTAATGTCAGGTCCTACACTATTGCTTTCTAATAGACTGAATACGGTAGCCTTAAGGCAAAATGCAATTATTTACATTTCGTTAGGCAGTGTTAAGCTAGATTAGGTTAGGTTAAATTAGAATAAATTTGTCTCCGTCACGTTAGGTTTTGTTTAGGGTTGAAGCGCTCTGGCCTGCTTCACCTGTTCATGTCGTGTTTACCGTGTTGCTAGTAAGAAGTCTGGTTTTCTATGGAATCCATAATCAGTGTATGTAACAACAAATATTTCACGCTTGTTCCACGTTTCTGGGTTTTCTGCAGAATGATTAGCAATTGCATAGCCTGCACGGGGCACATTGGACCTTTCGCTGGGAGAAACATAGTGGTGTTGCACTGCTCTCGTCTAACACGGCAAATGCAGATTTCTTTTTATGTTGCACGTGTAACTCATAATTTAGCTTTTCATCTTTTCAGTTCTCGGTAGTTACGATGATGCTCTTTCTGTAAACTCGCAACATGAAGCGCCCCACGTATTAACTCTTCATGTTGAACACGCCTAGAAAGACGGTTATTTGCTGCAAAACTTCGACTTTTCATCGCTGTTTTATAACTTCTGCAGTCTGCATTGGGGCTGCCCAAATATTGATATGTGTGCCACATGCGGCACGTCGCCCTCCTTGCTAACGCGTCCGTCCGTTCAAAAGAAATGTTTCCAAACTTGTCTCCTCTTTTAAAACTTGCAGCGAGTCTGGTCGGAAACATTTTACGAAAGTTCATACTCGATATTCTACGTAATTTTCAGTTAATTTCATACGACACCCAATAAATATCTTTGAAAATGAGGAATTATTGTGGCTCCATGATCTTGTACAAAATGATTTTTTTCACTGGCTCTACAGCATCTTTGGGCCCTGGCCTTTGACTTCAGTTTCATGGTCATTTTACAGACGGTAAGTCTCCTTAGACGAGTGATCAGCTGATCCAAAACCTCTACTTAAACACAGGATAACACAAACACAGAATAGACACATACACATACCAAATGTCTATGCCATATGTGGGATTTGAACCCACGATCCCGGCTTCCGAGCGAGCGAACACAGGACATGCCTTAGACAGATCGGCTAGCGTGACCGGCATACAATATTAGTAAGAACTAATAAGTATTCAGCAATTCATTTTTAAACACCCTCAAAGTGTTAGTACTGCATATCGGCTTCGGTATGCCCCTTGCTCACTCGTGCTATGTTATCACATAGTTTAGATGCAGTTTTCAATGCTATTGGGAAAATATGTTTCTTTATAACGCGGCATGCCGATCACGGTAGCCTGGTAGCCTAGCCATACTCGCTTCGGCTGTACATATACTGAAATTGGAACGATATAGAGAAGATTAGCATGGCCCCACCCATGTGGAGGCGGGGTCGAATACCTCCACCGTGACCCTGCGACTCGTAGGAGGCGACGAAAGCGAAGTCTCAGTTCTCAGACAGTAAAATATGGTCGCGAGTACAAAGAGACTTGGACTGCGCTGGCAAGGACCAGCAGCATATACAAAAGAGAGACCCGTCCTCTCGTCAGAGAGGGCGCCCCACGAAAACAAGACTGTAACAGTCATGAGCCCCAGGTGGGGCTCGACACCAAAAATTACTGACAGACAGTCCGTCAGTCGCAGTGTGACTTTGACTTGACGGTAGCCGGGCGGTCTGAGGTATGTACTATCTTCGTTCGCTCGGAAGAGGGATCGTGGGTTCGAATCCCACACAAGGCGTGGTTGTTTGGCATGTGTATATATTTATTTTGTGTGTGTGTTTTTCTGTGTTTAGATAGAGTCCTTGCGACGAGCTAACCACTCGTCCAAGGAATTCTACCTTCTGTAAAATGATCAAAATGAAAAAAACGAAACCTCGACACCCTAAGGACATAAGAGGGACGGATTAAGTAAATGAGTAAGTATAAAGCTTCATGCCGGAAAGTACCTAAGCCATCTTGCAGACGCTCTCTGCTTTCAAGATGGTCAGCCCTGTTCTAGACGATGGGTTTCTCTTTCGCTGCCGTATGAATGAAATTTAGCTAGAGTCGGAGGACAGACGACGTAAGAACTATCAGAGAGAATCTCTTTTGAAACCACATATTACTCATCATAGCTCGTGTGTGTGTGTGTTTATGTTTCAGTCATTATTTTTTTACAATGTGGCAACTTCTGAGTCTGTATAAGAGACAATAATGAATAAAAATGACACCAATGAAAAGTTAAGAAGAAAATAAGCTAACAAATTTTTTGAGCTATTTCTTTTACATCAGTTTGTATTTTTGTTTACTTTCAATATTAATAATTTAAAATTTTCACCCGTTAGTCTTACTAATTAATTTGGATGGTCAGTCAATTAAAAAGTACCTAATGAGGATCTCAAAATTTGTACCCTTTATGTAGGAGGCACACTCCTCTTTCTCTTCTACCTTGACGGATTGGGCTCTCTGGGCTGTTTCCATTCAGAATTAATTCTGAAGTCGTGAATTTTATAGACAGTCGTACTACTCCTTGGACCAAGCAGACATATTCTTAGGACACTAAATCGAAGAAAACGAAATGGAGAGTGAATGCTCAATGCATGGGAAATTAAAAATAATGCTTTGAGAGGATATTACTATGAAGACCTTATCATAGATGTAATGACGTTACAACGAACGTTAGAGAAACGAGTCTTTAACATGTACAGTATGTCAGGATGTAGCTCTATATTTTATTTGCAGTTTTATTGCCTCATTTACCTTCATGAATTACAATAGTATGTAAATGTGATGAATATTGATTTCATGTCTCCTTATCAGCAAAGAGACTACACCGCCTTTATGAATTTAAATTCGTTAACTCCGAGGAGGAGGGTTCATATTCAGAAGATGATTTTCGTTTCGCTTCTTAATAAACTCCACGCCATTTATAGAGCTCCACTGTTTCTTACCGCCTTTGCAAGAGCCCGCTGCTAGTCCAGACTTTAGCCAAGTGAATCGAGTTCACACCCTCCATCCCTATATCATCAAGATCCAACTTAGCATCGTATCATCTTCCCATCTACACCTAGGTCTGCCAAGTGGAGGCTTATCTTCTGGTTTTCCGACTAAAATGTATTTCCATCGCGTCTCCCCAAGCGTCCTATATGACGATTCCTTGATTTTGTCAAATTAAGGGCATTTGATAAAAACCGGAATTTATGAATCTATTTATTATGCAAGATTCTCAAATTCCCTTTTTTCTTGGGCCTTACATCATCAGCAATACCTATTTTGCGGGAATATTAAATAGTTCATAGATTTTTACATGAAACCAGACATGGTTACGCACGATACTAAGGATATGCTGTAAATGTTCGCTCTTCTCTTTTTATAAACTGAAGATGAAGATAGTGTGCTTCTCCGAAACATTATTAACTGCATGCTAAACTTACGATGTCATAATCGAAAAGATCACAGTGTTAAATAGCACCCCAGTGAAAATATCGAATCACGTAGGCCTTTATTAATTTCGTTAATGGAATTCCTTGTGTAGCCAATGCAATGAAAACAAGGCTTTCTAATCCTTCAATTTCGAAGTGATAAGTGACGAATTGTTGGGTCATATGAGTTTGGTTATGATATCTTATGTCGTTACAAATATATGATCTTCCAAAAAGAATGCTACCACTTTAAATTTCTGTAATTATGTTAATTATAATCTGAAAACGATTTAGTTTATTTGAAACATAGAAAAATATCCCAAGTTTCATCTACCACCTGCATTCAAAAGTGTTTTACTTTACTGCCGCTAGACAGCACTGTAAACGAAAATGGCGACTCAACAGCAAAAGGCGTTCTGTGTTCTGCGATTCGCGAAGTCAGAATCGATCATCATTGTGCAACGTGAATTTAGTAAACATTTTCAAAGTGATCCACCATATAAGACAAACATTCTTCGGTGGTCTCAACAGTTCCAGGAGAAAGGGTGCATTTGCAAGGGGAAAAGACCAGGACGGCCCAGAATGTCGGAGGAAAATGTAAGTTGAATTAGAGAATCTTATGCATGGAGTCTATGTAAGTCTCTAAGCCGCGGTAGCCGTGAATTAAGCATAGCTGAAACACAATGGTGAATTGTGCGCAAACGGTTGGTTATGAAAGCTTATAAACGTTTCGAGTAATAATTAACATAATTACAGTAACTGAAAATGGTAGCGTTCTTTTTGGAAGACACTGTGTAAGCTTACATAGAAATATTACACGGAAGTGACCTTCTGCAATGGTAACTGCGAAATCTGAAAAAAAAATATTTTGTCTAATTATTACTCTACAAGAATTTTTATACATACAGTTGAATGGATAATAGAGTAATATTTCGGAATGTCTAGGGATCAAATCCCCGTCCAGAAACAGGGCACTCTATGAGCTCCCCCATTCATTAATCAGGCTACTGCGCTCCCTTCTGCAGTCTCTGATCACCATTCACGAAGTTATCGTTCTGTTCGACACAATGTAACAGCACACTTGATAGTTGCGAAGCATCGTAAAATAACCGGGGAATTATATCAAGTCATCATTCTTTAAAGACGAAAGCACTAACAGGAACATATAATAATTTCTGCAAGGTACTGTTTCGGTGGGCAAACACGTGGTAAGATTGTGATCAAAGCACGAACAGTTCAGAATTGCTTGGCGCTCAGTTAAGTGCATAGTGATGATTCCGACTGGCAGATGGAATGGCAGAAGACGGAATGGACTCGGCAATAAATTAAATTTTCAATTTCATAATTGTCTCAGAACCTAGGCCTTTCTCGTTTCATCTTAATTATCCTTCCTAATTTTCATTTAGAAAGAAACGTTTATAAAAGTTCCCACAACAAAATGACCTCCCGCTTACTTAAAAAAACTTTTTAATATCATTTGAGAATTAAGTCCTTTTTAAATTTGTGAATAACATTGCACTGCCTTCCCTCTAAAAGTTTTTAAACTCGTAATGTTAAGCACTCTACAGTGTGATTCATCAGTTGAGTTTTACTGCGTGTAAACGTAACACTATAAAATACGATCATAATACATCAAGGACATGAATTATATATAATTTTTATAGTTTCAGAATGTCTTGTTCTCCAAATTTTGGCTCTAAAATCTTAAAAAAAAATGAAAAAATGAATGCACAATTTTATGTGATTTTTTGTCGGATTGAAAGTTTGATTCTAAAGGAGAAACAACTAGATGAGATTAGCACATTTAAATACTAATTTCTGAGACTCTTATTTCGAACTGAACCAAACAAAGAGTAATGAATTACTCATTGGTAACATATACAATTTCTTAAGGGGCTATGCTACAAGCCGGAAGGCCACGGGTTCAAGTCCCGATGAGGTCATTGGATTTTTTTTTCAATTGATCTAATCCTTCCAGCCGCACTATGGCCCTGGGGTCGACTCAGCCTCTAACAGAAATGAATACCAGAAATTAATTAAATAATTTTCCTGGGGAGTAAAGCGCGGCCGGCGCGTAAGGCTGACAACTTCACCGCCATCTTTGAACCGATTGTCTAGAAAATGTGGGAGCCTCAACATCTCATAACCCTATGGGCCTTCATGGCCTGGTACAGGGATAGCTTTACTTTTTTTTTTTTTTTACTATTTCATCCAGTATCATTGCATGAATGTATGCTCCCGTTTCTATTAACGTCAGCCTGTGAAATGTAGTGAGTTCCAAGGCTACACATAACCTGAAGTGACCCTTTGTTTCAAGCAACCGGGTGTCCCTGGTGGCATAGGGAATTTTCATCCTCCATGTAAATGTCTTGTTCTACTTAATATAATGTAAAAGCTATCCCTGCAGCCGTTCATGGAGGCCCATAACGTTGTGAGACGTTGAGGGTCCCACATTATCTAGACAATCGGCTCACAGATGGCGGTAAGATTGTCAGCCTTATGCGCTGGCCGCGCTTTACTCCCCAGGAAAATTCCTGGTTCTCATTTCTGTTAGAGCCTGAGTCGACCCCAAAGCCATAGTGCGGCCGGAAGGATTAGGTCAATTGACAAAGGTCCTCCTCGTCGGGACTCGAACCCGCGACCTTCCGGCTTGTACTATAGTGCCTCAACTACGCTACCGCGTGCTCCGACTTTACATGATGTACTGATACCTCTTTCAGTGAATCTCAATAAAGGCGTGTTGTCCTACCTAACCTACAGTGTGTTTCGTCCCACGTGTTCTGATGTAATGTCGCTTCGTCACGATTGTCCTGAAGTAATGGCTGACTAGTTGTCCTACACAACCTAAAGTACTGACGTTTCGTCTCAAGCAATTTGAAGTATTAGTGTTTCGTCCCACGTGCTCTGATGTCACGGCGCTTCCTCACGAATGTCCAATAGTAGTGACTGGCTACTTGTCCTACGCAACCTGAACTGTTGGCATTTCGTGGCACACTGACTGCAGTGACTCTCCCTTCCAGGCAAGCCAGAGTGAAGTTTCATCTGACATAAACTGGAGTAGCGGTGCTTCTTGTATTTAAGCATCCTGTTGCATTACTATATTGAACCTTGTTTACACACAATTTTCCGTCAATAATGCAACTATTTATTTCTCCTTTCACATTTGCTTTCGCTATTAATACAGCATGTTTCTGCCCCATTATGCCAAAACTGTTACACTGCACTCAGTACTGTTCATTCCACACGCACATAACTGAACATTTCATAATTAAATTGTTACAATTGCAATCTGCTCTTGTACGTTAAAACCTTACCTCTTATAGTCCACTATATTTAAAATCAATTAAAATCTTTAAAATTTTTAACTATATAAAACTCCTAATACCACCTCATAAGGGGCTTCGTTCACTTGTCTAAGCAATATAACCTTCGGTTCTTTACATTGCAGCTGTTCACTTTATCCATATGCAAGCCCGTTGTTGTGTTTTGTCTGTAATTTTGACACCCTTGCTTGTCCATTGTTCCCACAAGCCGCGTATGCTGTTGTCTTCGCGTGTGCATACATTATGTAAACAAAGTTAGAATGCGGCTCCGTCCCACATGACCTGAAGCAGCGACATTTCGCCATACATAATCTGAAATGGTGAGATCGGATTTAATTTCCTAGTTTATGATACGAATGTTCTTGTAGATGGAAATCATCGCTTCATAGCAACAAGTTTCTTTTATCTTCAGGGTAGATTATATTTATATGAGATTTAAGGCTATGCTGAGTCAGTAACATGGCTTCTGGCCTTCTCGAATTTGATACCATGTAGTCTGGCAGATACAAACTTTCCGGAGGAATCGGCATGGGATTTAGTACAGCCGAAATTTGTTCAGTTTGTACGGACAAACAGAGCGACTGGACCGAGATGGAAAAACTCACTGGTCATTAAGGGACAGGGAGAAGGAACCACAAGCCCTGTAACCAGAATTTCTAAACTGGGACCCCCCAGCGGCGTCTATTTTTGTTACCCATTATGTTTCCCCCGTACAGAGCGAAAACCTGAACATTTATCGTGGTCTGTGTGCACGGAGCTTCATGACGTGGTGCTAAGGAACAGAGGACTTATCTATCAGATTACTCAAGAAATTGTTATATCGCCAGTTTTTGTAGTAATCTGACTGTACTCTTTATTGTAAAGGTGCTGAAAATAAACACGCTCCTCGCTCTGAAGTTCATTCCAGTTCATCTGCTTTAAAACGAAATGGCCGATCACTGAATCAGGTCAGACCTTGGCGGATGCGGTTACTCGTCTTCAATAAACACGACAGATAGCTAACTAGAAGCATGATGCAGCGACCCACTAAATTAAATCTGGTCTGTCCTAAGCGAGATGTTTACACCGGCGCCAGCTATGCTTTCAGATGTCAGGCACATGTCTTTAGCGTATATTTATCCTACTCTGGTGACGAGTGAATTGACTTGCGTGGTAACCGCGGGCGCCCCCCTCTACCCCATTGCTCCATTTTATTGTTTGAACTGCGCACAAAACGGAAACTGGAAATGCCTAATAAGTTTATTATACATTTTGCTCGTAGAATTAAAGTTTTTGTGATTTTAATGCTCTCTTCCATCACCAGTTTTTAATTCTTTTTCACTGGCTCTTCCAGATCCATCAGGGCCCCGGCATCTTATTGAGTTCCATAATCACTTTTTTCAGATAGTGCGACTCCCGTCGCAAGACCGCTACCTGAACGCATGGCGACAAAATAATAATAAAAGCATACACACTCCAAATATCCATTCCTCAAGTGGAATTCGAACCCACGATCCCAGTGTCCGAGCGAAGGAAGACAGTTTATGCCTTTTAACAAAACCAGAGCAATAAAGAATACACATGGGCTATGTCGGCATTTAGGACTCACAACTTAATTCTCTCTCAAAATATGACATTCTATTTACATTTTTATTTTTCCACCAAAACATAAGTATTACATACAAACCGCAGGAAAGGAAATATTTCATGTCTAAAAAAAATTACATGTGATGAGCTGTGTTTGGAAAGCTGAGTAACACTGCATTCGAAAATTATATCATCATATCGTGAATAAGTAGGCTTACAGAAGAAAGCCGTCTTCTGGGTTTAGGCGCCGTGTATTCTTCGTTTTGGCCGACGTTTCGGAGGAACGTATCGCCTCCATCTTCAGAGCGGTTAAATGGCTTGGAATGCAGAGAGCAGTAGCTGCTGCTACTGCTACTGCTCTCTGCATTCCAAGCCATTTAACCGCTCTGAAGATGGAGGCGATACGTTCCTCCGAAACGTCGGCCAAAACGAAGAATACACGGCGCCTAAACCCAGAAGACGACTTTCTTCATAGTCATCGCCGTGAAAACCTCAAAACTTACAAAGTAGGCTTACAGTTTGTGAGGCATATATTAGCCCATATTTTCAGGAAATATTTAGTCTAAAATTTTACGTTAGATGATCAGAAATTCAAATTGTCGTTGTCATTATAATTTAGTTTGTAGTTACATAGTTAAAAATTAGGCCGCCCCATAGCTCAGGCGGTTAGTCGCTGGCTTTCCACCGCAGCGGGCCTAGTTCGAGCCCGGGTGTGGCCATGTGTGTTTAGTGGAGGACAAGTGGCGCTGGAATAGGTTTTCTCCGAGTACTTCGGTTCTCCCTGCCAATCTTCATTCCACCAATTGCTCCACAATCACCCTCACCTATCATATGGGGCTGGTGCAATAGGCCAGATGTGGCCGCAGTACCAAATGGACTCAGTCTCACCTTACTCAGAAAAAAAATAAAGGTTTAAAAATTCAGATTTAAAGTTTCGCAGGCCCATTTCATTATTAAACCAACATTTTGTGTTTAATATCCGTCCTTTAGTTTACCCACAACCGCCGACGCAGGATTAATGCAGAACGTCAGTGTACAGTGGATAGCGTTCTTGCTTCGTATTCGGAAGTTCCCTTGATAAAATAATGGCTGGCAGATTGATGGTCTTCGTTATTTTTCTTAGTTCATTCAGAAAATTCTGGAATGGTGGGCCCATCTGAAATTACGCCACGGCCTCTTCCGTTCGTAACCATTTACAATTTATGATTCATTATTGATCCTGAACTTCCTTTATAAATCATAATTCATTAATTATATCATCGGACTCTCTACAATCTGTGTTAAAATAAGTTTTAAATGAATTAAATGTGTAACCGGGAAATATAATACGATATCGATATGACGTCAGTGTTTCTATATGAAGCATAATTTAAAGGTAGCATAGAATTATTTACGTTTACCCGAACGTAACGAGAAACCGTTGTAGAAAATGGTGACGGTGCAGATCGTTGCCAGGAAGAGACGGATATATGAGTAACACTGAGAGGTTTATAATGCAATTTAAAGCAGTGTGCTCTGTTCAAGACTCGATAATCTTGTTTACAAATACGATACGTGTATTCAGAAGTAGATTAGCCATTATGGTTCATATTTAAATATGACAATTTGTATTACAATGAAAAGCAACATACTCGTATAACGTTCAAGACTACATTGAATTAGGCAGTAGAGCAACATTGAAAACCATACACCTATAAAATGAATCTGTATTAATAAGATGATCCACACAGACAGATATTCATATTTTTGTTGTGTGATTTTCTCTTGTTTCACTGGTTAAAGAAGTTTCGGCAAATACATTAAGACACTTTCTATATTCACAGACCTATATGCAAGATTTTATAAGAAACACGAGGATATAAATATAATACATATAAATGGTTTTTGTTTTACTTTCTTAGGGAGAAAAAAATTAAAGACAATAAGTTCTGGGAAGAACTAATCACCTACCTTGGATGCAACGCGGACCCAATAGAAGACGACGCGTCCAACAATTTTTCTATTTTAAATTTTTATTCGTTTCCGCGGTGACGTTTCTATGAAGCCGTTGCCTAGCAACGATATGGGTTACACATACAGACACACAAATTAATGAGAGGGATTTATGAAATAAGCCGTTCAGATGCCATGATATACACATAAATTTCCATAGAGATTGGTTCAGGCATTCAAACGTTAATAGGGGTATACACCGACACAAAGAAACACTGGCACACAGACGGGATTGTGATAGAACAAGCCTCATTTTTTAAAGTAAGGAATATAGGCTAAAAGCGGCTACGAACTTGAGAATTGTGCCTATACGCAGACTCAGACAAGCAATTATGAAATCTTGTCAATGCGTTTTCGGCAGGCTCAGTGCGGACAGAAGCATCAGAGGTTCGGACTGAGAGGACACTTGCTCTTTGTGGTTACTGCCTGACATCCTGGCAGGACTGTACCTTTGTCTGCCAACCCGAAACCATCTCTTGCACAATGCCTGAGCCCTACGAGATCAGCACATCAGATTAAACTCTACAAAGCCATTAAGACCTTAATAAAGCTGTGTAGTATAAGAAATAAGCAATGTTAATTTTTCAGCACAATATAAAGAACTAGAGGCTGAAGAATGAATGCTTCAGCTTATTATAAAAACTACGGAACTAGCCAAGTGAGCTCATTTATGAGTGTATCAATACGTTCCAAAATATTCCTGAGGTATGTGCTGATGTGATATGTATCCAATATCATCGCTTCTCATTGGTGGTGAAATGACTTGATGATATTTGAGAGGTTATGCCAATAGTCGAGAGAGACAGTGGTCGTTTCGGTTGCCAGTTTTCTTGATTTCTTGATTCAGTCCTTTATATTAATTTGGTTCGCATGTGAAGTTAGCAGATGCTGTTTTTTATTATTGCTAGTGGGGTGCCACTAAGTCCCTTTTACTGCGGCCACTTCTGGCCTATTGTACCAGCCCCAGATGATAGGTGAGGGTGATTGTGGAGCAATTGGTGGAATGAAGATTGGCAGGAGAAGCCGAAGTACTCGGAGAAAACCTGCCCCAGCGCCACTTTGTCCACCACTTGACGAGACCCAGGATCGAACCCGGGCCGCCGCGGTGGGAAGCCAGCGACTAACTGCTCGAGTTATGCCGCTGCCTAGTAGATGCTTACTTAGTGGCCTTGCTATATCAATTGGACTTTTTCCATCATCCAAGGTAACATAATATGTCCTGTCAGATCATGTGTATTTGTACTTCCGTTCGTCTTCTTCTGTTGTCTGTCATTGTTTTCTCATACTTCAGTTTGTTGCTATTGCTTTGGCTACGTAGTTGTGTCCCTACAGACAATAGTGAGACTGTAAGACCTCCAATATTATGTAACATTTTATGTTCTTGCTCCGGAATTTATGAAGAATTCTATTTTATGGAATGACTTTTAGCGGTCTACACGCTGCTACATCGCGGAAGATATAGCAATATCAAAGTCCTATATAGTCAGTACCTTTCACTGCCAATAAATCTTTTATTAAGAAACTTTTGTTATTTCTTGTTGGATATAACTAGATTGTGGATTGGTAGCACTATTCGGATTGCATTTCCTCATAGATTTCTTCTGTTTAGCCATTTTTATGGAACACCTCATCAACCATTTTTAGACCTAAATGAGACTTAAAATTCGTAACAATGGCATGTTAATTATACTGACCTTTTCCAACGACTTGATTCTTCTTATTTGAAACGATTTTTCGGAAGTTGGACTATCTCCTCCTCAAGGTAAAAATGACTCGTCTATTGGCCGCAATCGCTATAGCCGGGCCTTATTTCCGGACATGATCTAGTTGATAGGTATGAGCCCCACAACATCTTTCTCTTTCCAGCTTCATGTTTGTCGCTGGATGAAATATTCTTGAACTTTAGAATCAATATTGCCTTTTGTCGTGAAGTCCGTATCAGCTTTGGAGATGAGTTCTGATATTATGTTTTCTTTACTTTTGATTCTCCACATTGTTTACTTTGGAAATGCGGAGAGATGATACATCCACGAAGCTCGTTCCGCAATGTTCGGCGGTACAGCAGCACGGCCCCTAGCTGCTGCGGGAGGTGCTGCATTTGATGTCGTGTCATGTTACTCTAACAAGCATTTCTAATTCTCTACTTGATCAGTTTATGATTCCAAAGGAATATATTAAGTACAAAACATATGTATCAATCGTTATAATTCTGAAAATCATTAATACCGTTTTAATTGTATTTTGGAAGATAGTATTTTTTTTTATCTGTGATTTATAAAGAGTAGCTTCAGAAATCCAAGTTGCTTATAATCCTGTCCCTCAATTAAGTCTTCATTTATCACGCAACTTTTTCAGTGCAAATCTTCCAGCCTTGATTAATACCTCTGTTTCATAACGCACCAACAAAAATTTATCTATCCTGAAAATCGTTTGAATGTATTTGCTGAACTTCATAATTGTAATTAAAATTTGTGAAGTTGCTGCTGTGACTTAGCATGGTCGCCAATGTTAGGAGGAGAACCATCTTACAGTTTCCTTAATTTATTGGAATTTATATTAACTAGTAATTTTTCACTCAGTATAGGGCTAAGCAGTTTAAAGGAAGGCAAGAAGTGGTACATTTCAAATCATCCACTGAGTAATGTGTGGATGTTAACTGGTGTCGAAGGCTGACGTCGCCGGAGAAGTATTTTATGATTTCAGCAGAGGGCAGGCTAGATGAATGAGTTCTAAGACAGTCAGTATTCAGTTCCTCAGAGCAATCCGCTAGTGAGTCACTTAGATAGTGAATTAGTGAATCATATAAATTTCTTTATTAAAATCTGCCTCAACACAACAACAAAACAGTTGATATTTGGCAGAATTCTGCTACATGTTTCGGCTTTTTAGAAAGCTATCATCAGGCAAATATACAATTAACATGTTCTTAAGCAATTGAATTGCATATAATACGAGTATAATTCAGTGTAGTGTTGGATTTTCAACAGTGTGCCTTAATACAATAATTTAAAACATAAAATACAATAAAAGATAAAGATTTTAAACGAGATAAGTTACATATAATAGGTCCTATGAAGGTAGGCAGTTTTCAGTTTAGTGCAGTGAAATGCAGTGCAGAGAAGAAAACCAAACAAGTCCAGTTAGCAGTGGCGTTACTGTGAAATAACGAGTGGACAGAAAACAGACATTAAGATCATAATTGGTTATGGAGGGTACAGCAGTAACTATTTGAAATATAGATAAATGTTAAAATATTTCACAAGACTCTTCCAATTCAAATTATATTAATTGAAGCTCACTGTATTTATTATTATTTTTTGCCCTCATTTTGTGTTTAGTCTATAACTGGACTGTAGACTATTGATCAACAGGTAAATAAATAAATAAAGAAGTCGATATGATTATTATTATAATTATTATTATTTCTGTTCAATGCTTTATTTTTCTGTCATTTTTCAGTCATTTTTAACTGTATGCAGAATTTGTGTATCGCTAGTCACATGGAGCTTAATGCTTTTAAAGCAAACATTACTTCTTTTTCCAGAAAACTAATATACTGACTCCTGACTGTGTCATTTATAACTCTGATATTCTGTGTACAAATTTTACCGCATAATTAGGTGTTTTACTTGACAGTAACCTGTACTTCCATCAATATGTTGATTATTTATTTTCTCATGTCATAAAGTTGTTAGACCTAATATGGATTATAATTCATATTTTGATAGTTTTCGCTCGCTCTAAGACTGGAATCATGGGTTCGAGTCCCACTCGAGGCATGGACTCTGTTTGCTTTTATTGTGTGTAGGTAGCATCTTTGCGTCGGGCTGATCCCCCGTCCAAGGAGTCCTACTGACTGTGTATGGGATTAAGGAACTGAAAAACGGCCAAGGTTGGAAGGGCTGTAGAGACACAGAGAGACAAAGAGAGATTTATATGTTGTTAATGCTCTATATCAGCCTAATTAGATATAAAATTGAATATGCTTCCGTTGCCCAAAATTCTCTTACTAACTTTGACCCCAAAAAGCGAACGCGCCCAGAAGAAATGTTAATCTTATGCTAAAACAAATTCCTTTAAAGGTAAAGTTTTCCTGTGCTTAACTAATTAAGCTCTACGCCATGAAGGCGTATGGGGTAGTGGATGTATAGGTCCACATTTTCTTGACTCCGGCACTAGCTGAAAGTGAGTGGTCAGCTTCACGCCTCGGCCACTTTAAACTCGCGGAAAGGACCCCCGGTACCTATTGGATAGGAGGTTGGGTGAACCCCAGAGCCGGTCTGGAATACGTTGAGAAGAGAAAATTCTTGACCCTACCGGGACTCGAACGCTGATCCCTCGATTGTCCAGCCCATAGCTAGTAGCTATACCGACTACGCTGTCCCGAATACTCAAAGAGATTCCTTAAAAATCGTAATAATTGTTATATTTATATTTCGGATAACAATGAAGAAAACTGTACTAGAAATATCGCATTATTTTCCAGCGTTTTTTTTAATAAGGAACGCTGGTAACGGCTTCATCAGCTGCCTCCATTTTGTAAGTTGCTGGTCTCAGAGTTCCAGTCAGAGAGATTTACTCTCTTTCCTACTCTGATTCCGAAGCAAAATAGACCACTGTAGGTCGCGGTGCAAGAGCCGAGAAGGCCCACCCCTCATACATTCATTCATTCATTACTCTGACTCCACGTAATAAACTTCTCACTATTCACCTTTCCTTAGTTGCAAATGAAATATTTAGCATATATATATATATATATATTTGACAGTCATTTCTTTAATTCCGAACTTTTGGATAATCTATTTAATGCGTAGTTACGGAAATTGTTTCTTTCAGTTCCTTTAAAAAGTAACACTTCTCCTGTATTTACTAAGCTCTATAATGTCTCATGTTTATTTTTTCTTCCCGCACGCCTGTATTGTTCCATTTTACTTCCTGCTTCTCTGTTTATGCTAATTCTGTAATTGGCTCCTGTAGCTGCTGAATCAGCATGTAATTATAGCACCGAATATAATTATTGATTAATGAGGATAATTCATTCCGCTTCATAATAACTGTAATTGTCTTATCTGATTTATAAAAGTAGGAGAATTAGCAAAGTATAATTACTATGGCTGCCAAGAAAAGAGCTATTTATAGCTTGAAATGTATAGGTCACACACACACACACTTATTTGTGTGCATGTCTGTGTGATAAACTCTTTTACTTCCCTTGCAAACGGGCTTAAGCTATTAAATATTTTCTTTCTTGCTGAGTTTCCGAAATAGGCCGCTAGTTTATGTTTTTTATGCAAGAGCCAGATCTCACTCCCCTTTCCGTCTTTTAATATGAAAGACTTTACTGAAACATTAGCTCTGAAATAGTTTTAAACAGTATAAGTATGTGGTTAGAATAGGTAAAAAGGAAAGGATGGAGTTCCATCTGAAACTCTGTCGAATGCGAAGTGGCTAATGCCAGCGGAATTTTCCTTTAAATTTTCAGGGTGGCTTCTTTTCAGACGTGGGAAACCGTTCCTCACATAGTAGTCACTAGGCATAGAATATCTTACTCCGAGAACCGGTTAACTGATCAATGTACCAGGAAATCCTCAAAGAGAAGATGATGATACATTATGCATGCCTTTTATAGAGACCCATAGGTGGCATGGAAGGAAACGCTCGTGAGTTCTATCATGTAAAAATTGAATTACGCAAGAAAAAGCAAGTTATTCTGCCGAACAAGACGTTTGTCGCCACTTTAAAGAAAAGAAGCCCTACATAAAATTGGAGTCTCGAGCAGAATCTCGTATAGTGGGAATTGAAGTTTGAGTTGGTTTTCACGAGTTCATGAAAGTGAAGTGTATCTGTCGGTTTAATGATAGCAGCCACAACAAAGTTTACTAATTGAGTTAAGTATATCAGATATCCCTTCTCAATTTCTCGATATATAACTCTTCAGATATCAAATAATATACTGCAATAATTCTGTAAGTTAATCCCAGTCTGTCTAGTGCTATTACGAAGGTAATCGCTCTACAGTTATGCATGTAGTATATTGAGACACCGGAGCAGGTAGCCTCTGCGAAGCAACCCGTCAATTGCTATGTTTACATAAATCTAAACATTTTGTCGATGTAAATATCATATATATGTGGCAATTGTCTACATTTCGCCATATTTATTTGTTAATTAAAATTTAAATCTAACATGTCCGTGAGAAAATAATTTCCCAAAAAGCATTATCTTCAGAGATATGACGTGTATTCTGGTAGAATAGACTAACGTCTTCAAAATAACATTCCTAAGAAATTGACGTAAATGTGTACCAAATTACACTGCATTACATCTCAGAAGGTAGTAAATAATCACTGCCTTGAGACCCTGAGTTGGCTCTGTACGTGTTTTTACTGTATATTTCATAGAAACCTATTACTTGTGGCTTCAGAAATTTAGAGTGTCTAGTATTCACGTCCATTGGAAGTAACACGGTGTTGTCCGCAGTTAACATGATCAGTAAAGTAATGAGCATCTTAAGGAACAGACACATGTTGATGTTACCGTCATCTTGTTTTCTTACAACGGGAAGGAGCAGCCGGCCATGTTACAGGATGTACGAAATTCTCTAATGCATCTCCGCAAAGCACTAGTCACACAGGCCGCGCCATAGCTCAAGCGGTCAGTCGCTGGCTTCCCACCGCGGCGGGGCCGCCTTCGATCCCAGGTCTGGTCAAGTTGGATTTGTGGTGGGCAGGTTTTCTTCGAGTACTTCGGTTTCCCTTGCCAATCTTCATTCCACCAATTGCTCCACAATCACCCTCACCTATCATCTGGAGCTGGTACAATAGGCCAGAAGTGGCCGCAGTACAAGGGACTTAGTCCCAATCCACTAGCAATAAAAAAACAATAATACTAGTCACACACGGCTTTCCTCACTCGACTACTTCCTACGTGACTTGTTCCTCGTTTTGGCAATTCGCGCTGGGCCAAGAACTGTCCGTAAATATCTATCTGCACCTGATCAGAAGAATCTTCTTCTTATCCACTTCCCTACAATACAAACTTTACTACAGAATGTGTTATCGAAGGCTTGAGGCCGAGCAGTTGATAACAATAGCCATTCTGTCTAGCCTAAGCATAATTAAGGTTTCAGTTTTTCAGATCATTCATTTCAGTTGCCTAACAGATGCAGTAATTGTGGATATTCTTCCAGTATTCCTCACAAACGGTTATTTTGGATTTGAAAATAGCAGTAATTAAAATTCGCATTGTGGGGGGTGGAGTCCATTTGGGTCCACTCGGCACGGCGGCCACTGATTGGCCTATTGTACCTTTCCCGGGTGATTATGATGATGGAGAATTTTATGGAATGAAGATTGGCAGGGGAAACCGAAGTGCTCGGAGAAAACCCGCCCCAGCGCCACTTTGTCCACCACAAATCCCACCTGACCAGACCCGGGATCGATTCCGGGCCGCCGCGTTGGGAAGCCAGCGACTAACCGCTTGATCTGTGGCGCGATCAACTTGTTAACCTTCAACTTCAAAAGGCTAAAGAGGTTTTGATGCATTGACACACACCGTTCTTTTCTCTTTCTTCATTTGCAATCAAATATCGCATACAGGTTCTTTTCAGAAAAAATCCTATTTGTGACAAATTATAGTACAGCCACGTGGCACTCCCATGCAATACATTCAGAGCCCTTGCCTCATCTCTGTATCGAATTTCAGCCATGTTTGATGCGATACTGAAACAGAAAAATAAACAGTAGTCCCTGAATCTGTGCCCTATGTGCTGCTGTCTCTAAGTCGCGGGCCGGAAGCTGCTGTACGAACGTTCCGGTTGGAGGATGAAAAGATTTTCGCATAGCTCTCAGATCCAGCTGATGTAGAACAACTGGCCCTCTCCCGTGCCAGACGGAAATAGCCCACATTGCTACTTCTTGTATCTTTAAGATAACTTTTATTACTGTCCTTTCTTCCGCCTCATAATTTAAAATTCGTCTTTGAATCTCAAAAACGAAAGCATAAAATCTTTATTCAGAACTACTATTTCCTGTGTGTTATATGTGCCATTTGAATCGTTGTTGCTTTTTACACCTTAATATTATTTTATAAATTTCAAATTAAGAATTTCTCTATTTTGAAGCCTTTCTCACCCCCTTAATACGTACTTTCTTCTCTAAAGTCTAAATATTCTCTTCGGCATCCTGTGTTCAGACACTCTCAGTCTGAGTTCTAGCCTTAATGTGAGAGACCAAGTTTTACACCCATACAAAGGAAGAGATAAAATTATGTTTCTGTAAGTTGTAATATGTAGATCGAAACACTACAATATATTATTCAGGAATGAATGACATCACTTAATCTTCAAAAGCAGTGTAGATCATATGCGTTATTTCTTCATGAATAGGACTAAAGTTGTCCCTGTGTTTAATTAATTAAGCACTATAACATAAGGACACATTGGGGAGTGGAGGTATAGCTCCATCATTTATCACCTCGGTACTAGACGGAGATGAATGGTCAGCTTCACGCCCCGGCTTCTTTCCCGCGGGGAATCGTTTCCCCCTCTTTTACCCATGGGGTAGGAGACTGGGTGGGTTTCAGAGCTGGTCTGGACGCTGTGGGGGAGATAATACTTTTACCCCTGCTAGGAATCGAACCTCACTTTCTAGACTGTAGCCCGTCGCTGTATCGACTGAGCTATTCGGGCTATGCTTCTTTATGAATGCAAATTTAACTGGTTACTGCTGCATATTAATTCAGCAGGAGGTAACGGCGCTTGCTAGGAGCATGCTTCCTTATGCAGATTCAGTACGGTGACCTCGCATTAGCAAGATATATCTGTGTGCCTCATAAGCTCTGGTTCCAGTTGGGATGAAATCATGATCACCCACACCTGCTACTAAGGAGATTAAAAGGTAGGACTACTGTTAGCAACATAGCAAGCCTGTTCAGAGGGAGGACCATAAACCGGATTGATATAGGGGTTTGATGGGAGGAGTTGATTAAACGCAAACCGTTTACTCACTCAATAATTCACACTATTGTTCTTCTTCAGTGATCAGTGAGCTGGCCACACCGAACGTTAAACACCTGTTAGGAAGGCCTGAATGTATAGGCGCTCTAACTGCACCATGCGAAACACCTGAAAGCGTTTCTATTTTCGCTGAATTCATTGCTAACATCGGGGAGTGCATGCAGATTATGTTTGTATCTTTGTCATACTTTGACGACGTCATTGTGCCTACCAATTTCTGAAGAATTTCTTGTGCGCCTTGACTATAGACGAGTCAATATTAAATATAACTTTTAATTACTTATTAGGAGCTTTAAAATTCAGTCGTTTTTAAAATAAATTGTGCACAAGTATTCATCAGGATATTAAATTTTCTTAATTTCTGAATATATTTAACATTAGAAAATTTCTATCCTGAATATGGAGGCAATAAATTTCTCCTGAAATATTTGTACTTCTATAACAGACAACACGGTATCATGTTAGTAAGGCATAGTTAAAATGAAGCACCAAATATAAACAATTAAGAATTATTTTGAATATAAATTTTTCGTAAAATGAAACGATGTAATATTATATATTTAAGCATCCTGCTGCGCTCTACACTTCTATACGTATAATATAAATACCGTCGTAAATGCAACAATTTATTGTATTTCTTTGTCTTTCTTCTTTTGCACTACATGTTTCTGCCGTAACTGGCCATCATTAGGTGTATTTTCACTTACGTAGCTCTCACACTGCACCTAATTTAAAATTTAAAAACACCAGCTCTCTCAATTGTCATTGCTGCGTTTCAATCTGTCCCGATATACCAGAATCTCCTTGGTGATTTTGTCATTTATGTTTAAAATCTTTGTTAATATACACTCGTCGATTTGATTTATAATTTTAATTTAAAATTTTAAATTTTAAATCACAGGGATACCTGCTCTATGTCTACATGTGCTGCAGCGGCTACGTTTAATACNTAAATCGTTACATTTACGACGGTATTTATATTATACATATAGAAGAAGATGTAAAATAAAAAAAATCTATTAAATTGAATTGCAGGAAATGTTGTTTCACATGGTTACCTGCATAAGTACAAGAACAATGCAACGGCCTGGGCACGAATAACACACTCACATAAGAAAAATAAATCTTTTGTTTATACGTATTTCACATAACTAATGAGGTCAGACATGTCAAAAAAGGATTTTTCTGGATCTTGCATAGTGGACATTTTAAAAGAAATAATAATCTTCTTGAGGTTTTCTGTGGTTTCCCAAGGACAAGGAAAGTTTCCACAATTGAAGAGTTCCATCTTCTGTGATATGACGTCACGTAGTCCGTTAAAAGTCAACCGACGCTTCCGTGTAATATGTAGGCTACATATTTATCAAGTGAAGATTACGCCAAGAGAAAAACTAACATAAATCTTTTGCTTACTGCCTGCTTCATGCTGGATTCATGCTTGGCATATTGTTCAACCTTAAAGACATAGGCGAAATATTCTTCGGAAGCGTCGGTTGACTTTTAACGGACTGCATGACGTCATATCCCAGAAGATGGAGCTCTTCATAACCACAGCTGTGAGAAGCTCAAATCGTACGTAAATTCCATGGTAGTTTCAGCGTCTCTCCTTCTTACCCACCCTTCAGCTGTGGCATATGTAACTAAGATTTTAAAATCGTAGCATATATATGTCTCGTTGATTATAAACCACTCTCACGCCCACCGGTGAATTTTCTGACTCACAAGCTCAAAAAGAATCACTCATTGAAACTTAATGCCCCGCGTGTCAGTAAACTACGCGGCAAGAGATACAACACTGTCACAGCAATGCAGCTAATTATAAATAATTTAACATGGTTCATTTTGATTTTCATCTATTAAAATGAAAGGTGAAACAACTCTAAAGAACACATAAATTATTCCTTATTTTATTAATCATATTTTATTAGATCTCCATTATGTTTCGGTCATGAAATTATCGTCTTCAGGAGAAAAACAAATATGAAAATAAAATGTGTATAAAATATTTAAAATGTCATATGGTCACAGAGATATAGTGACAAAATTTATAACAATCTAAAATTAATATTATGTTACATTTATGACTTTATATGGCACCATTGTTTTACTTCATACGAATTGAGGCTCAGGTATCGGCGAAACACAGGATTTATAAATTTTATAAATTGTGTCACACTAATTAAGTGACTTCGAAATTTTTAACTTTTGCACGCACACATATTGAAATTCCCTTTAATATTTAGTGTCATGTCCAAACATGGGAGGCCTCGCCATAGCTCAAGCGGTTAGTCGCATGCTGTCCACCGCGGCGGCCCGGGTTTGATCCCGGGTCTGGTCAAGTGGGATTTGTGGTGGACAAAGTAGCGCTGGGGCGGATTTTCTCAGAGTACTTCGGTTTCCCCTGCCAATCTTCATTCCATAAAATTCTCCATCATTATAATCACTTGGGGCGGGCTACAATAGGCCAATCAGTGGCCGCCGTGCCGAGTGGACCCAATTGGACACCACCCATCACTAAGCGAAAATTAATTACATCCCAACATTTGAGGGATGTAATAGAATTAGGGAATTAGACAAAGAAATACGATTAGATGTAATTAGAGAGTGATTTCACATTTTATTTTAACAGTAAATAATACTTGCATTTATTATTATTTGATTTAAATATTAAAACCTATACGTAAAATTTACAAATACTAAATTAACCCTTTAATGTCACTGTCATTCTGATTAGCTTGCGCAGCCCTGGAGAATATCCTCAAGATACGTGAACTCATAAGACACTTCTCTTTCTATCCTATTCCACAGGTTGAATACAATAGGGTGTTCCAGATATGTCACATTCTATACCACAATCATACAAACAGAGTCTGTAGCAGTTACAATCCACTTATCTCTGTACATGTCTATCTTCTGAATGCAGTTTATTGGAAGTGACCAGGTGAATTGTTTGCTAGCCGATGTTTACCTGTGCTTCGGTCATACGTACAATGTAAAGTTAAACAAAAATCAACTTAAGAGTTCACGTAGCGCAAGGGAAGTTAACCGAGTATTGCAAAGTAAAACAAAATACACCGAAACAAAAATATGAAGAAGAAAATAAGAGCGAAGTGGACGTGGGAGCTGATGTTGCACTTAACACGAGACGTGCTACGCTGCTGCCCTGTATCTGTGGCTTGTTCCATCTCTCTGTAAATCAATCCAATAGACCTGAAGATTTCATTCAGTCAATTTAATCCATTCTCTCTTCATCCATCCAGTTCTCCATCCCTTCACCAATGTAATCCAAACTACTCTCCATCCATTCATCCTTCCTTCCAATTCATCATTCGTCCATGTGCGTAGTACACGCCATTCCTCATTCATCCACACAGCACCCAGCACTTCCCACTTGTATCCTACCCATCGTCCCACTCTTCCAATTCCACCCACTCCACCCTCCGTCCATCCGTCCATCCGTCCAGTCCACCATTCCTTCTTCCACGTAATCCAAAAGACTCTCGGTCCATTTATCCTGCCTTTCGTCCAGTGTTCCCTTGATCCCTGTAACAAGTCCAACTGCCCATCCACCCACATAGGCCTGTAGTAGTCCCAATGTGAATCCAGCCCATCCGTCCATTCTTCTCTTCAGTCCACGTGATCCGAAACATACCTAATACAGCAGACTGACCGCCATAGATGTGCGGTCAACTCGCAACCCCCTCAATACGGATCAATAGCAGTGACGCTCTGTTTTTATCTCAGCCTCTTCAACCCTCTCGTTTTGGTGTCACTGCCTTTACGAATATCTTAATTTTGAGGAATTGTGAAAAGCACAGCATTCTTCAGGCCTTTTACGTGTAAAATTAAAATATACGCAAATATTTTATTTGAAGCCCACATATTTTCTAAAATAAGCCCCTTATATTTGTCAATACCGTGTAAGAGGGATGCCTATTTCATTGCAGATACAGGTCAGTTTCTTAGTTCGTTTCTTTTATTTATCATGTTCCGAAATGAGCAATATAATTCCTTAGCAAAATGAATCAGAGGAATATATTGTTGACAAAAAGAGTTCAGCATAAATTAATACGTCTTCTTCGCCTTCTCTGTAGAAAGATTTGTACACAAGCTATCACTAATACTCGTAGTTAACATTTCACTGTCTTTCAAAATATTGTTGTCTCTTATTTCTTTCTTTCTTTCTTTCTTTCTTTCTTTCTTTCTTTCTTTCTTTTCTTATTCGCCCTTATGACAGAAGCAATTACTGCACAAGACTAAATTTGAACTACATATTTATTGCTGAGTTTTCCATTCGCTTCTTTAAGTATAAATTAAATGAAAAATATAAACTTTAAGCTCTGGCAAATTTATGAACCGGAATCGACCCAGAATTAAATATACTTCACGCTCTTCTTCAGGCCCCATGTGCACATGAACAAGTTCTTTGTGAAGTTCCTCTGCAATTCTGTGTCTACAGGCAGTACGTTTCAAAGAATGCTAAGTAACAGGAAGTTTTTAGAGGTGGCCTGCATATGTTCGTAGGAATGCATCTAGACGTTGGATCTTCATTGTAATGACACGCACGAATCCAATCCGAGAGGTTTCTACAATAAAATTTAGGAAAGATTCTTTCAATTTAAGAAGATCGTGAGGATGTCGTCTACATTGCTCCTCTGAATGGAAATAAGGAGGAGTGAAGTTGGATTAACATCGGTGGCCAAGCCCACTTCAAATTATTCTTGCACCAAAAACATCGTGCAGTGATGCCAAGGAGAAGGGATCGTCATCCTGTTGAGTACAGTTGGTAAGAATGAAGGTTTTCTGTGTCACAGGGAATGTTCTCCTGATGAATGTCGCACAGACGGTCTTCACCAACCAGCTACACAGATTCACAGGGATTTAAGCTCATTCGGTGTATTGAAGAAACTGTGTTCTTAACAAATTTGGCATCGGTTTCTAAAGATGTTTTCAACTATTCGAACCAACTTCGTAATGTTGCGTAAGTATTCAGCTTTGAATGCTTAATTAAACTAAGTAGAGGTTCCCTGGAACAGGTCGTGGAGACCCATAGGATTGTGAGATGTTAAGGTTCCCACATTTTCTAGACAATCGGCTCATAGATAGCGGCAAGGTTGTCAGCCCTACGCGCTCACCGCCCTTTACCCCCAAGAATATTCATGGTACTCATTTCTGTTAGAGGCTGAGTCGACCCCAGGGCCATAATTCGGCCGGAAGGATTAGGTTAATTAAAAAAAAATGACCTCATCGGGACTTGAACCCGTGACCTTTCTTCTCACGGTGGTTTCTCGCTCTCGAATTTTTTTCCCTACCCTGAAGATGGAGGCGATACGTTCCTCCGAAACGTCGCCATACATAATATCTACACGGCGCCACATCCCAGAAGGTGACATTCTTCAAATCAAAATTTCATTCATGAAAATGGAATTCAGGCAATTCTTGCTGCCTGCCATTCGTTTCAAGACGCTTTATCTCTTGTTCCGTTCCTAAATATTAAATTATGAAAATAACATGAATCTCTGCAGGTTCTTATAGATGTCCCTGTGCCATGGAAGAGAGCAGAATTAGGGCGCTTTGCAATTTCGGGCTGAAGAAAGTATGTGGTCAAAAACAGAGAACATGCAGGGGGATGGAGAAAATTTTATAACCAGGGGCTTTATATTTTTTGGTCTTCACCAAATATTATTAGGATAATCAAATCAAGGAAGATAATATGGGAGGGGCTTGAACCTCTAATATGAAAGATAAGAAACCGGATGTATAATCTTAGGCGAAAATTCTATACAGAAGAGACAATTTGAGAGACCTAGTTGCAGATTGGAAATTAATATTAAAGTGGGCATCATTAATGAAGATATGGTCTGAATTCACTTGGCTCTGGATACATATCGGTGTCGGACCCTTTTCATCGTATTAATACAATTTCTCTATCTATAGAACGCCTGGAATTTTGTGATCATTTAAGCTTTTATCAACTTCTTAGTTCCCTATTTCATGGCGTCACTGAGTGATGGAAATGCAACATTACGTGCGTGATAATATTAATACGCTATCCTTGCATTTCGCTTTACCCTATATTATGATTGTGATTGATTCATGATCGAGCACTCTTTATATTAATTATTCACGCTTCGTTTTCATCCTTCATACCTTCACCTACTTCATAATTCCCTGCCTGCTCACTGTCACCCTACTGATTTGCATACTCGCTATATGCTCAAACATTCCCTCTTCCTTGACTTCCATTCTCTTTGTCATTACCTATTGACAATCCACTCGCTTTCTTCCACCCCTCATTTCATCTTCGTTCACTCTCACCGTCCTGCGTTAACTCACTCTCCACTTGCTCACTACTTCCGCCCTTGTCTTGCTCATCGCAGTATGAGCAGACTTTCAGGAATTTCGGATGTCTTGCTCAACAACTATGTGCTTAATAAATCCCGCTATAATGCAAGCGAAACTGCGTAATTTCACTCTGATACCTGCGTTTCTGAAATGTTCCCCCAGACAAAGACATGACGGTTCACGCAGATCAAAGAAAAATACGGTTAGCCTAGCACCAAAATGTCTACTCCCCAAGTGAATTATCTCAGTTGTGTATTTTTAAGCTGATATTTAACTGCTCTCTGAATGTAGAAACTATGTAAGGTCAGGGCATTACCAGGAGTGACACGGAAATGCGCTTGATTGCATTCGTAATCCTTCTAAAGCGAACCTGTCTGCTTCCATTATACTGAACCAGAACTTGATAAAAGCTTGAGAATGAACTGCATGAGAGACTGTTCTAATAAAGGAAGTTGTTCGAATTTACTTGTCTGTAATATGTGAACATAGGTACGAGGCTTTTACAATTTATTTCCCTAAAGTACGTACATGAATGCATGATAGGGAGGTAAAATCTGCCATGAATGTAGATTATTTTGATTATTTTAAGGTAGGTTTAATTTTTAGTCCAATCAGTCCAGTGAGATATATTTTCCTTCAGAATTATATATAAAACACCTCGTATAAAACATGCCATGCACAATATGTACTCATGTGCAGGGGATGGACAAAAATATGGAAACACCCCACAAAAAAACACATTACCGTGACTAATATGGTGTAGGACAACCTCTGGCTTGCAGAACTACTTGCAGTCTCCTTGGAATGGATAAATAGAGGTCCTGTATGATTTGCAAGGGAATCTTGTACCATTCTTCCTGCAAAACATTGGCTAGTTCTGTTAACGATGATGGAGGTGGTTAGCGCGCACACAGATTTCTCCCCAAAATATATCACAAAGGCTCAATAATGTTGATATCTGATGATTGTGGAGGCCATGGTAGACGTGACACTTCATCCTCGTGCTCAGAAAACCAGTCCTAGACAATGTAAGCTGTGTGAACAAGGGTATTGTAGTCTTGGTAAATGACATTCTGTTAGCTCTGACATAATGCACTGACTGCATGACTGCACAGAACACTGTCTCGAGAGCAAATGAAACTTGCAACCTATTGCGGAGGTTGTACAGGTAGTGGTGTTGGGCAGATACGGCAGCGTCATCTACAAACGTCGCTAAAATAAACATTTCAATTCAGGCATGCATTTCACGAGATGTTTCCATATTTTTATCCAGCCCTTGTATATATATATATATATATAGCTGTTGTTTGATAACGCAAATATAAACCACAATTTTGCCAGTAGTTTTATATGGGTGTGAAACTTGGACTCTGATATTAAAGAAGGAACATAAACTGAAGGTATTTGAGAAACGGATGTCGAGGAGAATATGTGGACCATAGATGGAAGAAATGGCAGGAAGTTGGAGGAAATTGCATGAGAGACTGTTCTAATAAAGGAAGTTGTTCGAATTTACTTGTCTGTAATATGTGAACATAGGTACGAGGCTTTTACAATTTATTTCCCTAAAGTACGTACATGAATGCATGATAGGGAGGTAAAATCTGTCATAAAGGTAGCTTCATGACACGAGGTAAAATCTGTCATAAAGGTAGCTTCATGACACGCACTTTTCGCCAAATATAATCATAATGATCTAGTCAAGGAGGGTGAGGTGGGTAGAGCATATAGCAAGCATGGGGAGAAGAAGAATGCAAATAGGATTTTGGTGGGAAAGCCAGAAGGAAACAGACCACTAGGAGGACCAAGACGTAGGTGTGTAGATGATATTAAAATGGATCTTAGATCGTGTATTTATCTGGTCCGTCATATGGACCAGATCAGGCTTTTGTGAACTTGGTAATAAATATTTGGGCTCTATTAAACCTTGGAAAATTGTTGACTAGTTGAGCGAGTGGCGGCTTTTCGTAAATGGTTCAGCTCCATGGAGTTATTTAGTTGTATAAATGGGTAAGACAATAGGAAAACTTATCGTTTGGTAATCTATTCAGTGTGTCCTCTGACATGTTACTAGTTTTGCAGTAATATATTACTACCTGCAAATAGAAATTTGTCTGCACTGGCACAGAAGAAATCAACAGTGAGATTAGTAACGTATCAAACCTTGCAAACATGCCCTTTCCTATTACGAAACGTAACAAGAAGATTATGATCCTGTTGGTTGTAATGCCATGCAATTTGACAGAAGTGGGCTTCTTGCTGGTTCCTTATTTGGCACACTCTTCGCCCCTTTATGTGGAGGCAGTGAGTTCATCCTAAGCTACGGTGGACCCACATGGATTTACAACCCCGAAGATCGTGCTCTACATAGTCACCGCTCTGAAGACCTCAAAATTGAATCTTTAAGTTAAGAGGATGTAGAATGCATTAAAATATTTGAGGTTATAGTCAAATTGTGGGATGTGAAATGAATTGTATATAAAGTCAGACGGGAGGGAGTGTTCTTTACCAGCTGAGCGACTGTCTGATTCTCAAGAACTCTGCTCCATGGAGTTAGGCTACTGGAATATAATATTCAGTCACTTAATTCTCTCTTCCTTTTCCATATTTTACACTGCAATTTCAATCTGAGAGATGTCCCTTTTATAAGAACAGACTGAAAAAAAATATAGTACAAGTAGTAGAATTTGAAAGTTCTGAAACTAGTTGGTGCATTCGAATATTTTCCTTTGACCTTTCAACCAGCATACTACGCTAGTGCAGTTCCAGCTCTCTCTCAGACGCTTGAGTCTAGTTCAAAACTCCGTCTTGTGCTCTATGAAAAAGATGAGATAGTGTATGTTAGCTCAAGCTGTATACCTTCAACTTTTTTATTTAGTAGGAGCCTGAAACATCGACCATTTTGACTAAGGCTTTACCGTTTTTTTCTGTCATTCCCTCCAGGCGAATTCCTTGATAGTGACTTCAATTACGTTACAACCACTTCTCTTCACATGTTCTCCAATTCAGTATTCGCTGTCATCCAGTCAGTCGGCGCTATATATTCTGAATTTACTGACACCAGAGTTTCATGAATAGAAAAGAAGAAAGTGCGAGATTATTGTCAGCTCCAAGGGACGAGTTTAAATGGCTGACATGCAGCATATTATCCTAATTATCAATGGAGCAGGATGACCATGAATCAAGGGTAATTAGCCCTGCGGAGGGGACGTATTCAAAGGAAATGGTTTGAATAGTTGATTATAATCAATCGAAGAGAGGTGGAGAGCAGATCCTTCAGGAGTTTGTTTGAACCTAATACCCATAACTGGTCAGGGAGATATTACAGTGATTAATTCAAGAAGGTCGCCACAGAGTAGATATATGGCATTGAAAGGAGTTAACTAAATTTATGGTGGCAGAACCTCAGGGATTAAATTGCAAATCACAAAGGCTGCGATTGAATATCTATCTATCTATCTATCTATCTATCTATCTATCTATCTATCTATCTATCTATCTGTCTGTCTGTCTGTCTGTCTGTCTGTCTGTCTGTCTGTCTGTCTGTCTGTCTGTCTGTCTGTCTGTATCTCTATATCTCTTTCTACATATCCATCCATCCTAGTATCTATCAGTGATTCTACAGCCCTTTGTTGGACCTTGGCCACTTTTTCAATTTCTTGATCTATTACACAGCCGGTAAGACTCCTTGGATGGTGGATCAGCCCGTCGCAAGGCCGCTTCCTGCACATATGACAGCTCAAACAGAATAAAGGCACAGAGACATCCAAACTTCGAGTGGGGTTCGAAACCACGATCCCAGTGTTCGAGCGACGAAGACAATTCGTGCCTCAGACCTCGTGACCACTGTGATGGGCTGCTATTGAATACGGTTATGGACAAATCTTCTCTCTCTACCAGCTCCTATCTTCATAACTTAGCGATATGACAGCAGCTGGGTACAAGGATTCAACTGAAGTACTTTTCTGTCTCCCTTTTACGATTCTGGCAATATCTAGACTGCAGAGATTCGAATCGTAAAATGACTGATGAATGATGATTTGCAAGAATGTAGATATTAGCAGATCGTGGTACTTTCCCGTCATTTTCTTGGGGCGAATGAGGAAAATCACCAAAACCTAAGTCAGGACAGAAGTTATCCGACCACGAATCGAACTGAGCACCTCCCAAATACGAGAGTGTGGAATTACCGTTACACTAGCCCGCGGTTTTCCGCAGTCACCCTAAGAGTACTAGTCGGTACTCATTGCTCCATACTCATGTGCGTGGGATATAATTCACTTGGTCCTTCTTAGGTCGAAACATAGTTCTCAGTTTCGTCATGGACACTGCAAAGCACAACATTTGGCAAAGTTGTCTGTATCCAAGTGTTCAGCAATCTGAAAAGTTGGCGGGGTTATAATTGCAAATTGTAGGCTTTTAGTTGATATATTTCGTAGCCATTATACCGAAGTGGATACAATCTTTCGGAAATTAGAATTTATTTTAATTTTTTTCCTTCCTTCGACCGCTCGGTAAGGGAGCTCAGCATTTCGAAACAACATCCTGTGTCGGTTTGTGGGGTAGAGCATGTTGCTCCGAAACTTTGATATCCATCTACTAACATATAAGTCGATGTCATAACTTACAAAACCGTATTATGAAGCATTACAGCATAAAACCTCAAATTTTCTGTGCAATAACTGTGGTACAAATCGTTAAAAAGAAAATTCATCAGACCTTATGTTTCTCATATTTTCAGTATCAATCGTTTTTCTAATTTACATTTTTGTTCAGGAACAGTGATTTTCTTACAAGTTCAGACCTCAAAGTATTTATGTCCTACATCACTTGACTACGCTAATCCAGAAACCGCTGGCAGACTAGATACATCCCAAGCAATGCATATTGCAGAACTTAATATTTGTGTGTAACGGATCAGACATATTTGACGTACATTGAAAGAGCAACTAGCTCTGCGTTCTCAATATGACCGACGGCTATGTCCGTTCACTAAGATGTGTTGTAATAATTCAGAGACAAATTTGACTGAGCAGAATCGTCCTTGTGAAACTGCTAGTCTTTAAGCTGGTTGAGAAACTCACTAGACTTTATAGATCTCAAAATGTTAGTGTTCACAACAGCCTGTTTTTGGGAAATAATCTGACCCAGCTTCATCCAATATAAACAAGCTCGTGACCTATTTTTAGGATCCATTTTAATTTCTCATAAATTTTGAGTGAATTTTCCATCACTTCCCTGCGCGAGACATGCTACGCCCATCCCATTCTGCGTGTTTTGATCCGCATAATAAAATCTGTTAACAATACAAATCATAAAGGTCCTACTTATGCCGCTGTCTCCATCTTCCTGGTATTTCTTTCGTCTTAGTTCCAAATGTTCTCCTCCGCACCCTTCTCAGTAAGCCTTAATCACTGTTATTCACTGAGCATGAGTTCGCAAGTTGTACACGCACAACAATATGAACACTTAGAGCTCTCGTGTTGTAATCTCTTGGTATTAGATTTGAAATGAGAAGTTGTAGGAGTCTTTAAACCTCCGAATGACATGTAATTTTACCTGAGTTCATCATTCAGAAAACTGGAAAATGAGAGGACTTGACGGCCAAATTCCTACTGTCTGTCTCACAGAACTTGTTGAAGAATCGTTTTAGATAATTAATTTGGAGATTTTATGATAAGTTTTAATTAATATATATTTCAGTTTTGTAGTTTTTTCTTTGCGCCACACATTTCGCGCCTCGATAATTGCCACTCTGCTGAACGGAAATCATATACAAAATATCTGGATTCTGTGATTTCTTTCTATGAATTTTGGTCGGCCAGTTATATCTTCATTTGTTTCTGCTGCTGAAGCAAGTTTAAAATTAATGACGACATGGAAATAGCAGTGAAATCATGTTGGACAGAATACACACTATTACAGACAGGGGATAGAGAAATTCGTGTTACGATGTAAACACTTTCTCATTCTTCAGGTGGTAGGCCTGATGTATAGAAATGCATGTTTGCAGTCATACTATCGGTAACAAAATTTCAGTGTTATTCTTCAATATGCTTGCCCTGTAATCTTACTGTCTGACATACATTCTTATATTCTGACTCTGCCAATCGAGCTAAAGGACCCAATCTGCAGTTCAGTGGCTGCAAGAACTCCGTCATTCAAACAGATTGCGGCGAAAGTACGCACGTGCTTGGCATAGCTGATTACAGCTGCGCAGTTTTTTTACAGAAAAGGGAAAGGAGTTACGTCGTTGGAAGGAACTGTGCAAGTTTGAAATGAACATTAGAGGAACTTAAAGGAAGACTGTAGCTACATAGTACTTCGTGTAACACTCAATTCCGTTAGTCCTTCAGCCATGTTCTTTTGTCTCGTTAAATGTGTTGTGCAGAGGTTTGAACACACAAAAAAGTAGGAGGAAAGACCCAGCACGACGTAAAACACGAATGTGCAGGGACTACACATCGAACAAACCGCAAGCACAACAGTCTCCACAGACTCTTTTAGAACACCTGATGATGACCAATGACGGTCGAAACATGTACAGTACAATGTTATTTTAAATAGGCTTAAAAGACTCGTGTATGTATAGTAAGTTTAAGCAGTTTTAAAGGAGCGTTGGTTGTAAGACGGAATATCGAAGATATTTGTTAATTAATAAACAATGTGCAACAGGATGCTGCAATATAACCTTATGTAGATAAATATGTGCTTGTTTCTATAACACATATATATGAAAATTTCAGAAACGATCTATATTCGTAGTTCTGTATATCATTCCTGATAGAACTTATGCTTCAATCGAAATATACCCATAATTTTAAATAAAATACTTCAAAGCGTTATTGAAATGTTGAAAACTTATTATAGACGAAATAACAAGAACACTTCATAGTGATTTGAAGCACTAGTTTCTGTTTTGAGATCCGTTGCCAGGATACGACTAGTGAAATCTGAGAATCCTAGTGCGGGTGCAACTTTGAATTGCAAGGTGTGTAAATCAGCGATAAGAGTTGTATTAATTGTAATTAAGACAGAGGGAGTAATCAAAGTGCCAATAAATCCAAACATCCAAACTAGAACCCGTAATTTTTGTCACACTTACCACCCTACACGTGATAGTACGTTGTGTTTGCCTTAAAGTGTTCCATGTTTGGGTATTCAGGCCTATATAAATAAAGAGAGCAATATTTGTTCAAGTAAAGACAAAGGAATAGATGAATGTAGTGTTTAGGCTCTGGATTTTATTTGGGTTGTACTCGGTCCGAACCCCGGAAACTTCACGGGTTACGCCGCAATGATCTGCGTCTCTTTGGACTGGTACTGAGAGAGCGATGTGGGAAAAGCAGCCTCATTACAAACCTCTATCAATTCGCAATTCATTCTCATGTTAAAATCACATTTGGCAGTTGGAACAGTGTTGTTGAATGATCTGTCAATCTCTCCTGCAAACAGAGAGCGTAACGAGATTTAAAATACGAAGTGCAGTAAAAACAAACTCGTTTTTACTCTTTCCTTGCCGTCCAGGTGGGTTGGGGGAAACACTGTCCAATTCGCTGAACTTCCAACTCGGCAATAAAAACAGTAGTAGCCAGAACAAAGATAAAAGTTATTCTACGGAGGGACAGAGAGAAAGACATGGACAGCGTAATGCAATCAGCAATGTCCAAATTCCCACATCTGTGTCACAGCTCAAAAGAAAAATTCAACTTTTACTCCAAGTATGCTCTACCTGTACTCCAGTGTGAGGTTTACGTATTATAACATGTAGCCTTTACTGCCTAAGTAAGTGCATAAGCGAAGTGCAGCCTAGATCATAATAGAAAAAGACAATAAACACTTGCTTCCCTGTAAGCACGCGCGAAACATTTCATATTTTCCTGAGTTTCTCTGCGGATTACATGTTCAGGAAAAGTTAGTCATTTGGATTTATAGTAGATTTGACGTTAATGTGCTTGATGTATATTTCTGTTTACTGAAAATGTCGGTCCGAGATCCTTAGAACTACTTCCACGGAACAGAGGCCTTCGTGTGTAGCTCATAGTCATTCAGTTCGTCAAGAGTTTCCGGGCCTTTTAGGAAATCTGGAAGTTCACCGCTGTGTTCAAAACTGCCACTGAGGACTATTCGAGCCAGTTGAGTCGAATCCACATATTTGTCTTCCACGCTTTCAACATCCGCCCTAGAGTTACGTCGAAAAAATATATTACAACCTGACATATAATTAGGCCGAAAACTCTATTAGAGTAAAAATAAATATATGATTTTAAACATTAGAAATTGTATATCTGTCGTGTTGACTGAAATCTCACATATAACTGTATATTGTAACATGATGCCTGAAAGCCGGAATAATGGAACCAGAGCCAGACTTTTATTGCTAGACAACGGTTAGCTAAAATATGTTTGCGCAGAAACGAATACGCTTGCATAAATTAAAGTGTTGACCGGAAACTGACACAAGTTTCGTGGCAACGGATGAAACAGAATAACAGAGGACAATCATCTGCTCGATTATGTCAGCACGGAAGTTACTTCAGCCCGAGACTCTCCATGTGGAGGCGGGGTCGAAAACCTTCACCGTGACCCTGCGAGTGTAGGAGTCTCGAATATGAGACATTAAAATATGATCACGAGTTCCACGGGACTTGGACCCGAAAATGACTGCGCTGGAGAGGGCCAGCACCAATTATAAACGACAGACCTCATCCTCTCATCTGAGAGGACTTGTCTGATAGTAATAAATATCTGGTCGCAAGCCCCAGATGGGCACAGACTGGCCGACTGACCATCGGTCGTAACATAAGGCTCAGACTCATGAGATTAGTGGAGTGTAGAGACCAGTCCAAAGTTAGTGAGAGATAGACGTCGTTCAGAAGGAGTTCAATGTCTGAGCTCTTATAAGTAAGTGTATTTGTAAAGAGGTGCCAACAGATCGAATCATCAGATCCAAAACCCAATATTATTCGTCACGTAGCCACTTATACTTGGAAATATTAATATTATCCTCTCATCTAGGAATATAGTTGTAACATATCTCCTCCCCATCATTGTGATATTTGTATGCTCCTCTTTCATAATGATGATAATGTTTGCTGAGGTAGCTTAGAAACAAAACAGCTCTACATTATCTCGTCAAGTGGTCTCTTGCTACCATTTTTTGGCTCATATATTCTGTTTAAAACACACCAGTCTTTCTTCTTTTACTGCGGCCAGTTCTGGCCTATTGTAGCAGCCCCAGTTGATAGGTGAGGGAGACTTAGGAGCAATTGGTGGACTGAAGATTGGCAGGGGAAACCGAAGTACTCGGAGAAAACCTGCCCCAGCTTCACTTTGTCCGCCACAAATCCCACTTGATCAGACCCCAGATCGAACCCGAGCCGCCGCAGTGGGAAGCCAGCGACTAACCGCTTGAGCTATGGCGCGGTCCTTTTTCTTACCGTAGTGTAAGAGATCGTGTTTCATACTAGTACAAGTCAACAAGTAAAATAAATTTATTTTATGTCTTGACCTTTACGTTTTTAGATAGGAATTTTGTAGTTAAAGATTTAAAGAGAAGACAGTTTAATGGCTGTAATGCGTAGGGTCTGTATAAGAAAGAGACAATAAAATTAAATTTAATGCCTGAAGTTCAAATCGCCTATCACTTTGGCCGTGCCGTCTAAACCACGAAATGGCTCTTCTGAAACACTGGGATCGTGTTTCCGAATCCCACTCGAGACATGGATATCTGTCTGTGTCTATTCTGTGTTTGTGTTTCCTGCGTGGGTCGCGGCCTTGCGACGGGCTACTCACCCGTCCCAAGAGTCCTACCTATCGCCTATAAGATCCATAGTTCCAAATTAATTCTGATGGGAAACAGTCCAGATGGCCTAATATGAATCATAGTAGAAGAAGAAGGAGAAGAAGAACACGACGACGAAAACGTTTCATATGTATTTATGAACCCGTGTAGATAGAGCTCGTGTCTGCGACGGGTTCATACGCCTGCTACATTCGGCAACTTCTTTGACACATCTATCGTTCATGTAGTCTAACCAGACCGGCTCTCTCGTGATGATGGACAACGTTAATCCCCGACTACAGTGACCGCGCTACTCCCGTTCTGACTCCTGTGAGCAAGTGAATACAAGAAGAGTTCTGCTCCTCGATAGTGACGCCACGGAAACTGAAGGAGGTTCGCCAGGATTTCAGATACACCACCGCTTTCGTCCTTAGTGACGAAGAATAAGCAGAACAAGCAATCAGAAAGGAATGAGCGGCTTATATTTCGACCTTGAAGATAGATGCAGTATGATCCTCCGAAACTTCAGAAAAGTTCTACTAGACTACCCGGAGACGCATCTTGATAACCAGTGCTGTGTGAACCTCAGACTTTAGAACAGGATGCTACTTTTGAAAGTCATTTGAAACATTACGGTAATTTGAATCATGTAAGATTTGAGGCTTTCACGGCGGTGACTATGAAGAAAGCAGTCTTCTGGGATTTGGCACCGTGTATATGTGGTGTTAACCGACGTTTCGGAGGAACGTATCGCCTCCATCTTCAGGGTAGAAGGAGAACGTCGGTTAACACCACATATACACGGTGCCAAATCCCAGAAGACTGCTTTCTTCAATTTGAATCATATTTAGATATTCGAATTCTACTATAGATAAGACAGGGTATCTCCATCACAAAGACCAGCAACTCATAGTTGTATGTAAAAGAGCCGCTCTTTATTCCGAGAGACATACAAAGTATTGTCACGTAGTATGTGTGAGTGTAGACGGGGTTTGGATTGGTGAATGGATTTATTGACAACTTATACCCTCACTATTCGTGGCACACTTTACAGATCACTGATACACACAGACTAAGTGTCCTCGCCGCCACGGAAACGGATTTTAAAACAGGAACTATAAGAGTCTCACTGAATTACACAGGCCAGATGCCACACATAAAGGCTTTTCTTCACAGCCGCCCATAGAGAACTGCTTGCTCATCGGCAAGGATCACATTAAAAACGTCATTCTTCTATTGTTGCGTTTGTGTTCATTGCCGCAGGAACGTGTTTACCGAGCCGTTGCCCAAAAACTGCCGCGGAGCTGGCCATAAGAAACACATTTATTCTGAAAAATTTAAATAGTTCCGTTCAGTGTGACTTGTTAAGATTTTTTTATTTCAATTATTCATGCCCTCACATGTTTCGGTCTTCAGAGACCATCTTCAGGGGGACACCTTTACATCAATACAGTTAGAAGCCACTATCACACAGTACATGTTCTAAAAATTAAAACATACACATACAATATAAATAATATACAATTGGCTGTAAAATCTAAAGTAAAAAACAACACAACGTGCCACCTACACATACAGGGCAACATTGAAGAGCCTTCTTCTCAAGAACGACAGGGTGGCACACATTCGGCCCCGTCAAAAGAAACAATAAGGAGGAGGACACGAACTGGCTTGGTTTACGATTTCCAATAGAATCTTAACAAACCAACTATAAATATTTTAAAGTATTGGAACAGCCGCTGTAGTTGCAAAGACTTTAGATTTTATAGCCAACTGTATATTATTTATATTGTATATATATATATATACAGAGTGTCCCAGATGTTTGACGCCATATTTCAGGAGCGCACTCAGGGTTCCCTATGGAACAACTTCGAAATAGGAACCCATTTCCGCAAACGTAAAATAGCAGCGCTAGGGCGGCATTTTGCTTTTACCGTTCTCACGGTCTTGTCGCTTGCAGATTTCTTATACTTTTTCTTCTACCCTGAAGATGGCGGCGATACGTTCCTCCGAAACGTCGGTTAACACCACTTATACACGGTGCCAAATCCCAGAAGACTGCTTTCTTAATATAATTTTGTTTAAACTTGGCGCCTCAATGTCGAAGAGCATACACAGGCATATTACTCCCTCCAAACTCTTAAGACTCACCTTCTAGAGTAGATGTTGGCATTGGCGCTCTCCATTTTCAATGCATGCGTTACATCGACGAAAGAAACTTTGGCGCACCCCTTCAAATATTCCAGGTGTCTCACGGACCACGTCACAAAGCAACAATTATTTTGGCCAACAGCTTGAATTCATTATCCACAAGCGTGTCGTAGATCAGTTTTCACATGGCTCCGGACGAAATAGTCCAGAGGTGTCAAGTCTGGGGATCGGGGTGGCCAAGGCACCGAGCCTTCTCTTCCTATCCTTGAAGTGTGCCGGCTCTCCGTCATGCTGTATCCACATTTGCCTCCGCACAATCAGTGGCACGTCTTCTAGAAAAATCGGAAGGATACGTTCCAGAAACACCTTGTGAAAGGGCCCATTGACTTGCGGTGGTAGGAGGAAAGGCCCAATCAAATTGACAGAAAATTGCGCCTGGTGGTAACCAACTACAGTAACGTTGGGGTTTTCGTCAGCCCAAACGTGACTGTTTCGACAGTTGAACCATCCATCCCTTGTAAACTGCGCTTCGTCTGTGAATAACACGTGATTCAGGAAGTTGGGCTGATGTAAACACTGGTTCAGTATCCACTGAAAAATTGAACTCATGGTACAAAGTCAGCTGGACCTACGTCGTGTACTCGCGTTGGAGATATGGATAAAGTTGTTGGTCATGCAGGATCCTCCAAACATTTGATTTTGATGTCCCCATAATCTAGGCAATGGCGCGAGTGCTGGTGGATGGCTGTTCCTCTATGCAATGCCGTACAACATTGAGGCGCCAACTTTAAACGAAATGATTTTAATGTTATATTTTAGCGCCCTGTTGTACTGATTCATGTCCATGATTTATGCTAACCGTCTTACAGTGCACACACTTTTTCACCTTACTCCTCTCTTTTGCACTACATGTTTCAGCACTAATGTACCATCTTCAGGTGCGTCTCTATGCACGTCTAACTACTGCGTTACATGCCCTGATGTCTTCATACTAAAATGACTAAAATATATATTCGTCATGTATAATAATAAATTTTAATATTATTAAACATTATTAATATTATTATACATGAGGAATATATATTTTAGTCATTTTAGTATGAAGACATCAGGGCATGCAGTGCAATAGTTAGATGTGCATAGAGACGCACCCGAAGATGGCACATTAGTGCTGAAACATGTAGTGCAAAAGAGAAGAGTAAGGTGAAAAGGTGTGTGCACTGTAAGACGGTTAGCATAAATCATGGAAATGATTTTAAATGCCGCCCTATCGCTGCTGTTTTACGTTTGCGGACATGGGTTCCTATTTCAAAGTTATTATATAGGTAACCCTCAGTACGCTCCTGAAGTATGGTACCAAACTCCTGGGACATTCTGTATTTTAATTTTTAGAACATGTACTGTAATAGTGGCTTCTAACTGTATTGATGTAAAGGTGTCCCCCTGAAGATGGTCTCTGGAGACAGAAACATGTAAGGGCATGAATAATTGAAATAAGAAAATCTTAACCAGTCACACTGAAAGGAGCTATTTAACTTTGTCATAATATTAGTTTGACGGACCAGAATGAAACAAATCACATTTCTTCTATTTTTGCTTGCGTATATGTTGCGGGAATTACCTAGCAACGGCCCTTCTTTACAGAGTCGCCTCTTAACAACGGGTTTATACGCCACAGTATATAGACACGATATGTAGGCAAAATACAGAGACTTTGAATGTTAAAACCAAACCGTATATGAATGTAGTTACTACACGTATAGGTTCTTAAAAAGTTAAGCTGTGTTTGGAAGCATTGAGGAACGGAGCCAAATACAGATGGTAGCAGCTAACACATAGCTGATAGCTCTTTTACATCAGAGATTTATCACGCCATAAAAATTTCAGATACTAACATAAATCACTACCGGATACGAGAATACACGTGCTGCTAGATCACCCCATTAAGAAACGGATACTTCCTTCCCCTCGGCGCTACAGCTCAAGGTGAACTTTGGTCTTCTGAACAATCTGTCTCAATTCTTTCCTATTCTTCATCTTTCCCCATCTTTCACGTTACGAAAATCATCATGTACATCCTCCAACCATCACAGCTCCTTCGCTGATGTTGATTTCTGTTCAATCCATCCATCCGAGGCTGATTTTGTGGTTTCTGAACAATTTAGTTTTTACAGTGTGAGGTTGTAAGCCTGACGCCCAACCCGGAAGACCAGGGTATTCTGCTTCGTCTGGCTCCTACCCCTTGGCCTGTCCGGCATGGGTGACTCTACCATTATCAACGCTACCGCCAGCCTAGCTCTCAGGGTCTCAGAAGCACACAAAGCAAACCACCACGATAAGGTGGAGACACCATCGGTGGGGAAGAAACGGATACTAATTATGTATTAACATTGATGGCTGTCTGTAGTAACGGTATATGCAGATATAAAGGACGAAAATGCAAGGAATCCATGATAAATATATTAGTGCAATGTCTCTCGCATGCTATCTAGTGTATTCATGAAAGTATGCATGAATAAGTGCATTGAGCTAGTAGCTCCTGAGCGTCCAGTGGCCATTCAAGTGGGCAAGAAATTAATTGCCTTTTGTGGTGTGCAAATGGTTACAATATTTATATATAAAAATGTTACCTGTTTTTAATGGGTTGTGGAGCTTAGAGTCACATATTAAACAAGAATGTAGATTGAGGGGCACTATGCTGCAGACCGGAAGTTGACGGGTTCGGTTCCAAATTAGTTTATTGGATTATTCAATTGACATGATCCTTCTACCAGACGCACTGTGGCCCTCTAACAGAAATGAGTACCAGGAATCTTCCTGGGGATAAAGGGCCGCCGGTGAGTAAGGCTGACAACCTTACTGCCATCTGTGAGCCGATTGCCTAGAGAAAACGTGGGAGCCTCGACACCTCACAACCCTATGGGCCTCCACGGCCTGTAACAGGGATAAATTTACCTTTACCTGTAGGCTGTGGGTGTCTGAAAACAAGATGCTGAGGTGCATGTTTAGATGTAAGAGGAAGGCAGGAGGAGAAGGTTTGAGAAAATGACATAATTAGGAGCTTCACAATTTGTACTCCATGAACATTTGAAATGACGCCACCTCTCTTCTCGGACATATGAATTAGAATTCGGCATTAACATTTTATTCAGTATGAAAATAGATTTGTGTGCAAAGCTCAACACATTCTCGTGAATTTTACAGTAGCTGTCGGAATTTCAATTGCCCCAGTCCATCGATCGCTACGTAGAATTCAAGGAGGATGCAGTTACGATGGTCTAGTGTGTGCGAATTTCTGGGACGGTCGGAATTCCTGCAGTGATGGATGTGGTCACCTTATGTCTGTCAGTTTGGTGAGAGGTACCAGCAGTTCTGGAGCACGTATAAAGCCACATCAATAACAGGATTCTTGTCTCTGTTTGTCGCTTCTTTTCTCTTATCCTATTCACGGATGATTTATCAGATGAATTAGTTATACAGCGGTAATTTATGGCATACGCATTTACGAATTTGGGGTTGAGGTTTTGAGGTAATATTATAGAACATTCAGATTTCTTAATAATGCATCAGAATTGGAAGAACTCTCTAGAATGACCCAAAGAGTGTTCAGAGAAAAGAGCATTGACGCATGAATGCTGGGAATTTTCATCGGATTTTCGTTTATAAGCCATTATTTTACATTAAAAACATCAGCACGTTAATGCATAACGACTCGTACACTCCATACACAAAATATAAACTTTTATAAATACAGAGTGTCCCTGAAGGAATGTGCCAGACTTCGGGAGGGTGTTCCTTATGTTAAAGTATTCCTATATAACCCAAAACACATATGTCCAAAGTTGAACGGTTACAGAGATAATGGCAAGAGAAGTGTGAAACTTTGACAGGTGTTACACACTTGTTGATTACCAAATACATATTAAAACTGCCAGCAATATGTGGTTTCTGTAATGTTAATAATGAACGTAACATCAAACTAACTTGTGAGTGACATGAAGCCATTAAATTGAAACTACAAAAACTTGCACGCCATGTCATAGTTGTCGTTAGAGTTCCAAGCACTATACATGACACATGAATTGCAAGCACTGACGTAACATGGCTGACTGTGCATTCTGTTGTGCGAGTGTATGCGGCTAGTGTGAGTCGTTATCACCACACTCAAGGACAAACATTGATAAGACTTGTCAGCTGACAGATACAGTGTGTGAACCCGCCAGAAGACCACACCTTCTCGGGCCATTATCTCCGTAACCGTTCAACTTTGGACATAGATGTTTTGGGTTATATCGGCATACTTTAACATAAGGAACATCCTGTATACGATCAAGTTGTACTTAGGCCACTGCATCCACTTAAAGGATTAACTAACGAATCTGAAACAGAGTGTAGTCTACCCTTCTGAGCCTGTATTGCGATTTTGCTATTTTGGATATGTATATCAACAGACGATAAAAATATTAAAGATAAAAACTACAAGTTGTAAGTAATTAATACGCGTAATTATATTGCAACAATTTTTATGTAAATCTCAAAGTTCTGTTTTTACATTTCAGTGCTCTAGCCGGAGGTTAGGAGAGATTTTAAGCCATAAGCATAAACCTGAAGTTTCCTTAGGATTCTATTTTCCTTGTATCATATTTTTGAACTTGAATTTACTTTTACAAAACATTAAATATTTCATTTGTTTATTATATTGCCGAAACCATATATATTATAGGCCTTCGTATATGCTTGACTGCATTCCACGGCTAAAATGTCCATTCTTTGAAGGCCAGATGTGAGTTCTTTTCCACTTAGAGCTGAAGGAATGGATGTCTGTAAGGCAGCATTTCAACCTGTAATATCTAAGGCTTATAATCCCACTATAAAACTGACCAAAGTGAAAAACGACCTTCTCACAATCCTGCTGTCCAGAAAATCGTGGTTCTTTGAAAGACAAACCAATATTGTTATACCGACAGATTCAATATGTCACGTGTGCGCACTCAATATGAGACAGTAATTCCACCTAGAAATGTATTTACAAACATGACACTTGGAAATAATTCTGAAGACCGATCTGTAAAAACAAAAAATCATTCTGGGAACCCTAATTATGTAGGTCATTTGCCAACCAAATGAATGCTGCAAATTTAAGAGGCAAATGAAAAACTGCAACTGAGAGTTGCGTTATGTGTGACTATGAAACGCGGTTATCCTTCATCATTAACGATATTCTTTGGCAATTTACTGCATACGAATAGTGATTTTGAGATCATTTTGCGTTTCGACGAGAAAACCAATAGAATGCAGTGAATCCACCTGCAATTTTAATAATTTCTCTCTATTCTGCTGAGCTTTGGTATTCTGCCAAGTACCTTCCTGAATAGCATACCGTGGACTGAGAGCCATGTACCTGCCACATGAAAAATAAAATTAACAGGATAGTTGCATTAGCTGCAATCTGTTGCTGGGAGGGACAGTCAGTAAATAGGTCACAATTTGATATGAAACTTAAAATGTATGATATTCGAATGTGAAAAAGAAATTCGATATATCTCCCACCAACATCGATACATTTATCCTATTGCTCTACCATTCTCGGCCACTTCCGCAACTTGTCAAACGTGCTTGAGAGAATTTCTCGATGCAATTGTGAATCGCTTTACGCGACAAACACTTCCCACCGTAAACAAGGCATTAAGATCCTTTGCATTGAGTTCTTTTACCCACGAAAACGAACAACAGAACGCTGATCTTAGGTAGTACTACGTATATTCCTCAAGCACGGTAGCCATTTTGATTACTGAAATCAGTTCAGGAGCTGAGTTTCAGATAAAACTTTCTTTGAAAAAAAATTGTGTGCAATTAGAGGGAAAGGAGGGAAAGCACTACGACCTGAAGGCGTATGGGGGAATGGATGTATAGAACCACATTTTCTTGACCTCGACACTAGTTGTAGGTGAGTGGTCAGTTTCACGCCATTGCCGCTTTAACCTGGGGGATAGCGCCCCCGACACACTTTGGAAAGGAGGCTGGATGAGCCCCAGAGCCGGTTTGCTCGACGTGGAGGAGAAAAATTTCTTGACACTACCGGGACTCGAACTCCAACCCCTCGGTCGTTCAGCACCTAGCCAGTCGCTATACAGATTGTGCTATAGATAGGCATAAATAGTACAGACTCTGGCGGTCTCTGGAAAGCTTGAATACCTTTTTATTGAATTATTGTGACACTGCTTCTGTCTCAGAACTGCTGTAGAGATCTCTTAAGATCCACACATTATTTATGTACATGCCTTGTGTCGCTTGCCGTGCTAACATCTGAAGGGTGATTCCGGCTAATAAACGTATAACGACGAACGTACCCGTCACGTCACGAAAGAGATGCGGATAAGAATTGAGACCACTCAATCTGTGATCCCGGCACTAAGTTGATGAGAAACTCCCACGTCTGACCTATCATCTCTGTTTACACTGTGGTTTGATATAGAATGTTTCATAAGCCGTTAAGATGTAGGCTGGACTGACAGTGGCAAAATTCCATTACAGTTACACGGATCTCTATTGTGTGTCTCAATATAGGACTTGTTTGTAGTTGGGCAGCTTTGCAACGCCATCCACTCAAGAGAATTGTGACCTACACTGCAAGAAACAGTTTAATTTCGCATCAGCACAAAAGGACGCTGTACAGACAGAGTATCTCTCACGGTTATATAACATTCAGGAGAATTCCATTACAGTTACACGGATCTCTGTTGTGTGCCTCAATATAGGACTTGTTTGTAGTTGGGCAGCTTTGCAACGCCATCCACTCAAGAGAATTGTGACCTACACTGCAAGAAACAGTTTAATTTCGCATCAGCACAAAAGGACGCTGTACAGACAGAGTATCTCTCACGGTTATATAACATTCAGGAGAAAGTCAATTAGGTTTCAAAGATTTTTGTTGTTGTTTATTTTATGGCGCTGTGAGTAGCTTCGCATGGGACGATGATAGATCAGTGATAAATGGGAAGGGATCAGAAGTAAGCGGTCTTGGCCGGATCGAAGTAGTATCTAGACATTCGCCTGGAGGGAATACGGAAAATGACGTAAATCTTCAGCCAGAATAAGAGTTGTCTCTGTCGATATTCGAAACGAACAACTGACGAATACGAAGCTAGATCGGTACTGTTAAGTCAGCCCGTTCGATAAATATCATCTTACTGAATAAGCAACCTCTAGCTTGTACAGCCTTTCTTATGCAACTATCACAAGATAGGCGGATATACCAGATCCGTTTCTGGGCAACGGCTCGGTAAATAAGTTCCCGCAATAACAGACACGAGTGGAACAATAGAATAGCTGTGTTTTCTGTGTGGTCCGTGCGAAGATATTACAAACAAAGGAAAAGTTTGTAACTTAATCGGTTCTGTACGGGGGTCTGTGAAGAGAATTCTTGAGCAAGTGAAGCTGAAAAATCTTCGCTGTTAGAAGCCGTTGACAGGGAAAGGCTGGAGAACACTCAGCAGGCTGGAAAAGACCTAGCGGGTGCTGTACTGATGTGTGAATTGTGGATATTAGCGGTGGCGCTGTAATTGCTTGTAGTTCTGAATCGTGTGTATAAGTGGTCAATAAGTCCATTCACCAATCCAGACCCTATCTATAGCCATACACATACATAGTACATGTGAAAATTCTATAAGTGTTTCCCGCCGCTATTATCCACTCCTGTTAGGACGAATGAAGAATGGACTCGAAATTTTACCACACAGTATAGAGGATATTATAGTAATAACCATACTAATTCCGTAAAGTATTTCAGGTGTCTCACACGAGTCGGAAAGTTCATATGAACGTGGTCCACAAAGCCTTCTTTACTGTTGAAGCTGAAGTTTTGTTGTGTGCCAAGTACTGGGCAACATATCTCTCTGAAGTGAGACTGGTTTCGTAGCTACAGATTTCTCTTTGAACTCACTGAAAGAGACTATTACGTCACTATTACGTATATACTCGTACTTCTTATTACCTTGTCTTGGGTCGGATATATTATATATATTATTTATTATACTGCAATTGGGTTTTAGCCCGGTGGCAGTAGTACACAATAGGACACAACAGACAAGTAACACACATTACACTAAGTGACAACACGTTCAAACAAAACACAATACACAAAACACAACAATAAGGACATCCTACCACAGTGAATACAAACCAAATACGATTAACAACTACAACAATTACAGAGAAATACAAAACAAATACAAACAACTGCAACAAATACAACAACAATTACAGAGAAAGAAAAAAAATACAACACCCAAAACACAAACAAAACATTTATCATTTATGGTATTTCAATGATTCGCTATGCTCTTGTTTCCAAATGATTGTCATTATAATTATTGATTTATTATTACGTTTATTTATTGAGATTGGTGTCTGTGACTTCCATTTTACCAAGAATCATTAGTGTGTCAGGATGGAACAATGAATAACTGTAGTACAGAGAATACACTTCGGACAGTGGGCAAGTTTCAACTTGTTATTGAAATCTTCAGTGACTCAGTCATTGTCAGAAAAGTTGAAAGACGAATATAATAGTCACTACCACCCAGAAAACGCCCTATTTTATAATTTAGCCGAGTACTTCGCCGGCTTCGCTCACCAGGTGTCACCACATTATGATTCTCACGGCGCTATTTTCTTATTGCTAGTGGGGTGGGACTAAGTCCCTTGTACTGCGGCTACTTCTGGCCTATTGTACCAGCCCCAGATGATAGGTGAGGGAGATTGTGGAGCAATTGGTGGAATGAAGATTGGCAGGGGAAACCGAAGTACTCGGAGAAAACCTGCCCCAGCGCCACTTTGTCCACCACAAATCCCACTTCACCAGACCCGGGATCGAACCCGGGCCGCCGCAGTGGGAATCCAGCGACTAACCGCTTGAGCTATGGCGCGGCCTAACTCTGAAGATGTTTTCCTCCGAAAGGCTGGTTGACTTCCAGCGGACTCTATAGCGTTTTATCGTAGAAGTCTGAGTTACTCGTAACCACCGCTGTGATCACTACAAATCCTACTCTTCCAATGTTGTCATCCCTCTAAGTTATTAGGAATTTGCTATATGGGTACTGTTTTGCCTTTTCACCAACAAGGCAACCCAAAGAGGCCGGCGATCCAGCCTCATCTTCTTACTTAACTCCAGGGAATAAGAGATTATATCCACCCGACAGAGGTTGCTGAAGTTGTAAGATTTGAGGCTTTCACGGCGANGCTGAAGTTGTTCACAGAGGTCCTAATCTTGTGGCCTGATGTAATACCACAAGAGGTGGAGGGCTTCTGCCAATACAAAGGAAACTCAATCTGCAAATTTGGCTTTGTCCTCTTATGGAGCGTCTAGAATTAATTACTTAATAACTGCTTGCTGTGAACAGTATTCCTTTCATCAAGGGAACGAAATCACTTATTTCAAATTAAGGTTTGACAAAAAAGCAACGCAAGAATCCAGCATGAAGCAGGCAGCAAGCCAAAGGGTTCTTTCTTTCTGCCTGTTTCCTTGTCCTCCAAAGCGTCCGTAGGCTTTCAACAGACTACACGGAGTTTTACCCTAGAAGATATAAGTTATCATTAATATTGATTGCAGCAAATTCTCACTTACCATGCAACCATTTGCAGGAATGGTGTAAAGGTAAAGCTATCCCTGTAACGGGCCATGAAGGCCCATAGGGTTGTGAGGCGTCGAGGATCCCACATGTTTTAGACAATTGGCTCAGAAATGGTGGTGAGTTTGTAAGCGTTACGCGCCGGACGCCCTTTACTCCAGGAAGATTCCTGGTACTCATCTCTGTTACAGACTGAATTGACACCAGGGCATAGTGCTGCTGGTGGGATTTGGTCAATTGAAAAATCCAATGACCTTATCGGAAATGGAACCCGTAACCTACAGGATTGTAGCATAGTGCCTTAACAAACTACGCTGCCACGTGCCCCCATTTCTAGTCATATTGTAAGCAGAATATAAGCAGTAAATTAGACCGTGTCATAGATCAGGTGCTTACTGACCGTCCTCTCACCGTATAGGCCCTTGTTCTATCTCAGAGTCGTGAAATGTTGGATTTGTGCGGAAGAACGGAACTGACGCAGACTCTACACCGCACACTTCGATGTTCCCCTGTCAGATATCATGACACCAGTGCTCAGTACTCATCTAGGAGCACCATCTGATACTAGCACAACAGGCCCATAGAGGCCACTGTACCGAGTGACTCAGTCTTAATCCACTTTTACAATTAAATTCATATCAAGTACAAACTGAACGAAACCGAGTGTGCGGCATAGTATTATGCAGCAAACTGTAGCAATCAGCTGAGCTGTGTGATGTACTACAAAGACATACTTTGTGTTACAGGCCTATAGGCCTATAGTTATTGCGGTAATATGTACAGTATGTGGGGTGTATAAACTGTAAGTCTGTTTGTAGACTTGCAGTTAGTTAGCGTGCATTATTTGCAATAATTAACTGCTAATAGAATAATGATACGTTTTACTGAGAAGAAAATTTTATACTGTATGATTGTACGTAAGCATATGACCCTAAAATAGAGTATTCCATGCGATTGTGTCATATAAAGAAACACTATTTTAGTGCGTGTACCTAGGTTGTTAGACATCCCAAACGCTACCCGGAATCTTTGAATATTTTCTCTTGCAACACTTTTATTGTGTTTGTTTATCGTATGTACACTTATTCAAGATCGAAAACTCTTACTTTGGAAAGAGTCTATGACCCATCTTCTGAACAGAAGTTCCATTTCTCTCGACTGGTTCAGTCCGTAACATGACTACAGATGGGGAGAAGCAGTGTAAGCTCATGAAACTCAGTGTCTTTAAATATAAGCCCTTGGAAGTGTTACATTGTACTGGAGTCATCTTTAAGGAAATATTTTCTTTTGGATTATTAGGCGTGCCTTGCAGAATAAAAGTAAAGCATTATTTGTAGGCCGTGACTTCCCATCTGTGTCACTCGATTAGTTAGTTTCTTTACCTCAGCCATCCGACACTTTTTCTAATATTTTAATGTGAGAGAATTTCACTAAAATTTGTTAGATAATTCCAATTTTCAGTCATATTGATATATAATAAAACCTAGAATACACAAAGTCATAAAAGGTCTTTTCAATTTATTTCATAAATATTTCCAAGTTTTTTTTTAATTCTATTTGCGAGATTTTCACCAATTTGTACTTCGTGATTCCAAGTGTAAGTTCGCTTAATAATTTTCGAATAGCATCGCTGTTACGTGTGTGTGCTATTCTGTGGACTGCACAGCTTTGAGTCTTCTTAATGTACAAGGACTGAAAAAACTCAATTAATTAAGCACTATGCCATGAAGACGTATGGGGAGTGGAGGTATAGCACCAACATTTTTTACTTCGGCACTAGATGGAGGTGAATTATCAGCTTCACGCCCCAGCCGCTTACTCCAAAGAAAATCATCCTCGGTACCAATTGGACAGCAGGTTATTTGGACCCCAGAATCAATCTGGACGCTAGAGACAAGAGAAAAACCTTACCCCAGCCGGGAATCAAACGCTGGCCTTGCTGCTCATAGTCCATCTCTATACCGACTGAGCTATTTCACTCCTGATGTACCCGGACTAGTACAAAACATTTTCTATACACTTGACCTCTTCACTGCATTACCTTACTTTTCCTCCCTTAACATTCTCAAATGCATATACAAAATATTCTCTCGGGGTGTCATGTACAGCAGACTTAAAGAACTGAAAAATACAATAGTTTCATAACAGCGGAGGATAAAAAAGTCACCGATTGACGGGTCTCTTGAGCGCGGTGGACGAATCATTATAACCCTTTCCCTATTGTGTTCTATTTATAGTTCTGAAATCCGAGAGCTACGCACAGGTGATTATCACGACGCAATAACACCCCGTGCTCAGTGAAGGGTAACTTTCTCTTCAGCAGATTCAAACAGACAAAACAGGTTATTTTTATTACCTCGTTGAATACCTTTGTTTATCACCTTGCGATGCTGATTGATGATCTATTTTAGGCTTATCTTCGACTATTTTCTCACCCTCTGAATAATTTCCATCCCTTTCGAAAATTTACTGCATTGTTACAATCTTCTTTGAATGTAATTTCCTACTGCTCAGAGGGTTTTGTCCCTTTGTGGATCGAAATATTATCGCAGTTTTTTATTATCTCCCTAAACTCATATTCACTAGGGACGCGATCTTGCGATGTTCGCGTGTGAGGTCGTGACCTATGATAAATATAAGTATGTGTACCCCTTCAGTGAACTGCGTATTAATCTTTTACATCTACACAGAACTGACACTTCGATTTGAATTGTTAAAATTAGTGACCTTTCTTTTGGAAGTAACGGGCGAAGGTAAATTGCAAGAGAATCCTGAGACATTTCCGGTACAACAGCGAGGCGTGCAGTGAAGTGAGCCTGTGACTTAACGCATGCATGGGCTGCACCGTGGGAATGTTTTCATCAAATTTTCCTGGTTCTGAAATTGTTGGAGTTTTTACAGGAAATTGGGATTCTTTTAATATGGAGACAACTCTCTGAAGATGGAGAATTTAAATCGGTTGCTTATTGTGAACCGCAAGTCCATTGTCAAGCAACAATTCCGTAAACACTTTTCCGTGGAGACAGATTCTAAAAAAACCAACCTTCGCTGTATGATAAACAGATACTTCCTTGGATGCGAGATTGAAGATGTTTTCTCTTAAAAAAAACAGAAGCCAAACATATTCGTAAGAGACAAACACGTCTTCTCATCAGAGAGGATGTTTCATAGGACTATTGCAACAAGAGTTCAGCCAGAAAAGATCTCTGATCGTGAGTCTCAAGGGGCTTGTCGCCAGGACGAACTGATTGATGGAAAACCGCAAGTCGTAAAGTAACTTCGACTTGGACTCTAACTCCAGGAGTTCAGATGGAGGAGTCGTTTAGTGCAGAATGGTCAGTAGTTCGAGAGTGTCAGTCGAAGATGATGATTAGTGAGAATGGTGTCACAAGTTGTATAAAGTTCCAATGAATCCTATCACCAAATCCAAAATCTGTTTTATAAGTCACGCAAACTCCAAACACGTAACAATCTATAGATTTTAATATTTATGATGCCGGTCACGGTGGCCGAGAGGTCTAAGTCATGAACTGTCTTCGCTCACTCTGAAGCCTGGATCGTTGGTTCGAATCCCACACAAGGAATGGATGTTTTGTGTGTGTATGCGTTTATTCTGTGTTTGTGTTGCCCTGAGATTAGGTAGAGGCCTTGCGACGAGCTAATCACCCCTCCAAGGAGTTCTAACGTCTGTAAAAATGATCAATGAAACTCAGAAAACAACCCTATGCTCCAAAGTGGGTGCGAAAGGAAAAACAATATTTATGATAAACTGTGATCTAGTGGTCAGAATTCCCGGCTACAGATCCAGAGGACCGGGTTCGATTCCCGACTCTACCAGATTTTCTGAGAAGCAGTGGGTCTGGGACTGGGTCTACTCAGCCTCGTGAGGATAGCAGGAGTTATTTCAAGGAAATAGCGGATCCGGTGTAGAAAACCGAGATTAACGGCCGTGGGGATCCGTTGCGCTGACCACGTGACACCATCTATCCGCAAAAGTTGACACTAACTTCGCCGACAAGAGGAGGTCGCTCGGTCGGTATTGTTCGTTTGCGGACTTCAGGTCACGGAATAAAATTATTTTAATACCATCCAAACCGAAATAAGGTTCGTATAAAAAGGTAATGTATAATTTTCAAAGCAAAACAAATTGCGCGTCCTCCTCGACATAATTCATAAAATACGAGAACTGAAGAGCGACATTTGTAGAAACAAGGCGTCGCGTTTAAATATGTTCTTAAAAAAATCTGTAATGAAGAAAAATAACGTGATACGTATGACTATTATATAATGCGATGCGTAAATAACGTTAGGCACTCCTGTCTTTCAATCTGGGATTATATCAGAAAGCCTAGTAAAGCATAGACTCATTGGAAGAGAGGTCCTTCCATTGATTACGAGCTCTAATGAAAAGGGACGTGAGGGTTTTCTCTAGCTCAGAGCTCTCAGCACAGAGCAACAGCGTCCTCCTTGCGAGTTCAAGAGCTCTCCACTTTACTCCAAAAATGGATAGATCAATCGCTCTCTACTATCCCTTTTCGTATCACAAATAATATAGAAACTTCACACTGGAATTTTTAACTTCAGAATCTTGTGGTGGTTTTTACAAAGTTAGACCCTTCCAAGCGCGACGGGACCTGCAGAGTCTAGACCGTGAAAAGTAAACTTTCACTCCCTTTCAAAGATTATCCAATGTCGCGATCTAGCCCTTAGCTCACATGTTCGATATTTGGAAGGTCCCAATTCTAAGTCTGGGTCTGGAGAACAGTCATCTTAGCTGACGTCTCTAATGGTCTTACTCCCTCCCTTAAGGGACACGCTGGTATTGCCACGATTTAGGGGTGTGACTGTAGACGGGGTTTGGATTGGTGAATGGATATATTGACCACTTATACAAGCGGCTCGGAACTACAAGCACAAGCTATCGCTGAACTACATACTCTTACTTTATTGGGTCACTAGCGCACAGTCTAAGGGTGGCCGCACACCAACTGCGTCAAGACAAGCATCAATACATGAGACAAAAGACGCAGTCTTGCTTCATTCGTGATTCGTCTGCATCATGACTCAGACCGGTGTGCGGCGGTTTTCATAATCTCATTCGTTTCAACTGTGCTCCTTTCTTTGCGCCATGTCGCGGACATCGTGTCTTGACTGTTACATGTCTTGACGCATGCCGGTGTGCGGTGTCGACTCAGCCTCTAACAGAAATGAGTACCAGGAATATTCCTGGGAAGTAAATGGCGGCCGACGCCTAAGGCTGACCAATTTACCGCCACCTGTTAGCCGATTGTCTAGATAATGTGGGAGCCTTAAACTCTCACAACACTATGGGCCTACATGGCCCGTTACAGAGATAGCTTTACATTTTTACTGCTAGAGTAAAGCTTGGAGTTTGCTTAAAAATGGAACTTCAGTGCACCCTTGTTGAATTTCCCTTCCGACTAAGAATTGTGATTTGTACATAATATTCTTTACATATTTCTTTCCAGAATAAATTTTAGTAGCGGGTTTTATTTAATAATAATAATAATGATAAAAATAATTTGCTCTTATTTCTTTTTTCACACGTATATGACTATGTGACTATTAATAACGGTTTTGGGTTGGATGATTGGACTTATTAATTTGGACTTTCTATTACAATCTCCCTTAATCACAATCAATTACAACAACTCACAGTCAGTCTTCAGCCGAACCCTCCTTCCGTGACTGCCGAGGACTCGCTCCATTCTCGTTCTCGTTCCACGGCTGACATCTGATTTAAGACTGGACTAATTATATAGCCTCGAAGCGGATCCATGGGGAACATATCCGTTACCCAGCAAAGGCTATATGAGAACCATATAGAAAACACTCTTCCTCTATTTTGTATTTACAGCGGCTTGCATATAAACGGAAATTATCCGATTGTTTATGCGTATGTGAGCATTCATTGCCGCGGGAATGTGTTTACCGAGTCGTTTCCCAGCAACGGGTCCACATATCACACTATTATTAAGCCGAAAAATAATGGGTAAATTTCCTCATCATTACATTTCTTCTATCCGCCTGTGGTGTTTCCAGCTAAGGCCAAATGTGCAATGTCCTCCTCATTATTCTTTACTGATTTCACTTTCTGTGCCTCCCTCGGGCTAGGAGACAAGTTTAATACTCGTGTTTAGCTCAATATTGTCACTTCTCTCTTTATTTAGACCGCCCCTACCACTATCCACATACCGGCATGACACCGCGCTGTAACCCTAGCAGCCAGTCACCTTCACCACTGCTGCTGTCCGATGTACACGACGCCATGTTATAAATATGGCGCTCTAATTTGTAAAAGTGACCACGCATCCGTAAAAGCTTCCATCAAGAGCTCGCGGGTGGCCTGTTTTCCACTGAATCAATACTGGAAGGTGGTACACATCTAATTAATTGGAAATTGTCCATTCTGTCGTTATCAAAGGCACTATCGTGGCCACGGAGAGCGGAAACTGTGACTTAATTGTGTGGCTGCTTTATTTAACGGGCGTTAGAACTTCAGCTGTGGCACTAATCCCACATGAAAGGTCCGTGCTGTGTTCTGTTAGCTCCGCTAAACTTTGAATACGTGTAAGCTAAATAAACCCAGTATTGCAACATTTTGAGAGCCGGACCGCCGACCGGGATGTAAGAAAAGTGAAGTGAGTCTGCATGTTGTCGGACTCTCCGCTGATTCACGCGATTTGCACTTCTTCAGCACGATTAGGGTCCACCTTATTTTACTCACTTGCTTTGAACTTTCATATTACTGCAGATATTGTAATTAATATAATTAAGGCAAATTATATTTGATCATCTTTTTTTCCTGTGGCGCTACAGCCCCAATTTGGGCCTAGCCTACCTCCATGAAACTCTCCGTTTCACTTCGGTTTTCTAGATCTTACACATATGGTAGGACTCCTTGGCCGAGTGATCAGCTCGTCGCAAGGCCTCTACCTGTAGACAAACACAGAAAAACGCACACAAACATTCATGCCCTGAGTGGGATTCGAACCCACGATCCCGGCTTCCGAGCGAGCGAAGACAGTGCACGCCTTAGAGTGCTCGGCTACCGTGACCGGCATTTTTGATCATCTACATGCTTCATATTAGCTTTGTACTGAGCATTTTGAAAGAAGGACACGCGAATTTGTAGTGGGCAATACCGTATTTACGCATGTATAGGCCGCACATTTTTTGCCAAAAATTCAAGAGGAAAACTGGGGTGCGGCTTATATTCGAAATATTCGAAATCACACTTCATTTAAAAAAAANAAATTGTGCTGCGGCCTATACACGCACGCGGCCTATACATGCGTAAATACGGTATTTACACTGCCGATCACAGTGGCCGCGCGGTCTAGTGCATGAACTGTGTAAGATTTGAGTTTTTCACGGCGGTGACTATGAAGAATACCGATTTCTGGGATGGCACCTGTTCACGCAGTTCCTCGCTAGAGGATTTTTATACCCTGAAGTTGGAAGCGATACGTCCATCCGAAACGTCCGTTTACACAATGTCTACACTACGCCATATCTCAGAACGGCATTCTTTATACGGCATGAACTGTCTCCTCCCGCTTGAACGCTGGGATCGTGGGTTAGAATCCTACTAGAAGTAAGGATGTTTACCTATGTTTCTTCTGTGTTTGTGTTCTCCTACACGTATGTGTAGGCAGCGGCCTTGTGACGGGCTGATCACTCGCTCTAGGAGTCCTACCGGTTGTCTGTAAGATTAAGAAAATGAAGCTAAATGAAGCTTTTCACGGATGTCCTATGCTCCAGAGGTAGCGACAGGAATGTGAATGAATGATATTCATTTTGCATGCCAATCAGCAGAGCTTAAATAAACTGTTATCAACGAATGTAATAAAGAGTATAGATATTACACTTCAAAGAGCGTTGTGTTATATACATACAGGCCTTATCGAAATAATATCGCGTATAAAATTTACTGATATCGAAAATATCCATAGTTTGTATTGTATACTAGTTGTTAGTTCCTACGATAAAATTGGAATTTAGCTGATGTAAAACTGGGTCAAAGTGGCAGAAATTTAACTCGTTCAGTGATGTATATCTGCATCCTGCATCCGCCGAAATCCGTTAAGCAGTTTTGCAGGCTGAACAGACCGAACGGCGGGCATCGGATCCCCAATACGTAAAGGTCGAATGAAAGGTAAAGGCGAATTGAAAATAAATCTAAATACCTGAAATCAAAGACTGGAATGCATCCAAATTGTATCTGCACTTCAAATAGAAGTTATAACTGTAAATTAACTTTACTGAACATTTATACGGGCGTAATATTCGCGTTGTTACCTCGCCCTTGCATCGGACTTCACATGTGAGTGCACAGCAAATCCCGCTTCTTGTTCGGAACGTCTCATAATTCAGATATCGACTCGAGTGCCTGCTGTCATCATTGGGCCTTTCGTGATTTTATTCAGTTCTTCCAGGCAAATGCCGGGATTCCAATTCATTATTCATAACCCATCACCGAATTCAACGTCATATAGACTGATCTACCGACTGACTTGTTAAATAAACAAGAAATAATTAACAAAGTTAGCTATTGGCTGTGCTTTGATCTTCAGCCCCCAGACGATCTGCCTGTGGGAAGAGCGGTTAGAAAGCGTTTGCAATAACGTGCATACCCGTTACTGACACAAATGCAAGGGATCATTCTTGTCATATGTATATGTATGTATAATGTACAAAACCCGTGTGGAGGCGGGGTCAAATACCTCCATCGTGACCCTGCTAGTCGTAAGAGGCGACGAAAAGGGAAGTCTCAAATCTGACACAGTAAAATATGGTAGCGAGTGCCAAAGGACTGGGACCCGAGAAAGGCTGCACTGGCAAGGGCCAGCAGCATATACAAAAGATAGTCCCGTCCTCTCGTCAGAGAGGGCACTCCACAAAAACAAGACCGTAACTGTCAAAGAGTAATAAACATCTTATTACTTACTGACTGACAGACCGTCAGTCGCAATGTGACTTTCTTAGACTTGGTATGTACAAAGATACACCTACATACCTGTCACAAAACTTTAGTGAGAATTGTCTCCTTCACTTAAACGAACTTCTGACGTCATGCATGCGGTAAAGCATTTCTTATCTTGCCCAGAAACAGTTATTTGAAATCATATTACTAAAACCCTCTTAATGAGACACTGTCGTCGCCTTTCCCTGGATGTCTTCCATTGATTCTAATGAACCACCTTCAAGAGTACTTCATTTTCGTCAACAAGAAAATTCGACGCTAGACAAACACGGTGGATTTTTTTTTATTTTTTTTTATTGCTAGTGGGGTGGGACTAAGTCCCTTGTACTGGGCCCACTTCTGGCCTATTGTACCAGCCCCAGATGATAGGTGAGGGTGATTGTGGAGCAATTGGTGGAATTAATATTGGCAGGGGAAACCGAAGTACTCAGAGAAAACCTGCCCCAGCGCCACTTTCTCCACCATAAATCCTACTTGAACAGACCCGGGATCGAAACCGGGCCGCCTCGGTGGGAAGCCAGCCACCAACCTCTCGAGCTGTGGCGCGGCCTAATACGATGGATAGAATGGATGATCACTCAATGGCCAAATATTATGTTTCGAAAATTGGTGTGCATTAAGGTGAATTCTTGCCGTATAAGTTCAAGATATCCATAGGAAAGTTTGGTCTGTATGGATAAACGCATTTCCATGAATAAAATCATTGTGTTTCTGGACATTATCCATCATCCTGTTTTTTATTTAAGACAGAACGTTTCGCAGACTGCATGGCTCCGTCATCATGTAAATGCCTATTCATCTGGCTCCAATCGTTAGAGCTAGTCCCATCTCTCTCGGAAACTGAATCCAGTCTCCGAGACCTTGTGTTTAAATAAAAAACAGGATGCTGGATAATGTCCAGAAACACAAAAAGTGTATTACTGTACCCTCGTCATAAACTGTAGATTGTACTTACGTGAAGATTTCAAGAGTCCACACATGATGATGTGTTTGATGATTTGTTTCGGAAGAACAAATTCTTAGGTAAATTTTGTCAAAAAATGAGGTCGTCTTGAGCTTAACCTTTTTATAATCTCTGTTTTCCTCTTTCGGAGGCTCCGAACTCTTCCACTGGAAAGTGTGGCCTTTAGTTTCTTGGATGTAACGGAAGACTGAAATTCAGTCGCCGGCCAAGGCTTCTTTTTTTTTAGAAATTTGAGTTCTTCCAGTAATCTAACTCAAATAGCGACAAGTGTCATCTTATAGGATCTTAGGTTCTCATAGCGGTGGTTAAAAAAAGTTCCGTCTCTTAGAATCAGTGACTCGTATTCCGTTGAAAATCAACCTACATTTCGGAGGAAAATGCCTTCACCAACTTCAGAATCGAAGAATAAACAAAACAAGGGACTAGCTTCCTCTGATTGCTCCCTGCTTCACGCTGGTCTCTTCCTTGACTTATTCTTCCACTCTGAAAATGAAGACGACACTGTCCTCCGAAACGTCGGTTTGCTCTGAAAGGATTATATGTCCCAGAAGATAGAATTCTTGAAATATCATTTTGCTTGACAAAACGTCAAGTCACTAAATCCTTTTTGAAAACACAAACTGGATTGAAATAATTGTGAGACATACAGCTTCCGGAAACATTCGATCACGTGACGCAGCAAGTTCCAACCGAGCAATATTACATCAGTCTGATTATTTGTCAGCATTCGTATGTCACGCGTGGGGTCAGAGAGACAGACAGGCACTCGATAATAATAGATACGAATTGATTTGATCACACTGTCCCTTCATCCCCTGCGTTCAGACTACGCAGACGGAAATTAATGCAGAGTGACATGACTGTCAGTTGTTCGCTCCACAGTTACGATTTTATAATCGCTGCTAATGTTAGTAACTGGATGCAATCCTGTGGTCACACCGAGTAGTTCAGTACAGCTGTACTGCTCTGCACTTGCATGAGAAATGTAATTGGCCTTACTATCGACCATGATTCCGCCTGTCATAACTCAGAATTTTGTAGTTTCCCTCAGTCCTTTTAGGCACATACTGGAATAGTATATCGATTAGCCGAAGAACACTTTCTTCTACTTTTCTCAAATTCATTATTCAGCATTCACCTTAACATTTGGCCTAAACACAGGGTGATTCAGAGACCATGGCCACCAGTTTTGAGGTTGCTGGAGAGATAATTTGGAGCAAGTGTATTTAAATAGATTGTTGTCCGATAACTGTCTACCAATCAACACAGTGTCGCGTACAAAATGTAATATTCAAATGAACCACTATAAAGTGTCGAAATTTCTAATGCGATCCAGTATGTTATCATGCAAGTAGAACTGGAGTATGATTAAGATGAGCTTGGATTTTTATAGCTTTAGGCAAGCTTACATATATGTACACAGTAAATATACGTATAATAAATATATAAAGTCATTAATTTGCTTCGAGCATTTCAAAACCCGACTTCTGAATATAAGAAACGGACATAAACGACGTTTAGGATTGACCTTTCTTAGTGATGCGAATTTAATATTAAATTATTACAAAATTATGCTCATTCCCTCTCTTTTACCCTCCCTTACACACACACACACACACACACACACAAACGTACCTTCTGGGTATCTTTACTTTAGTGTAGTTTGACTTCTGGCTACATACTACACAATGGGCTGAATGATCACACGATAGTAGAATATAATACGATCATAGTTTAATATGATGAAACTGCAACTGAAATTAGACCATTCACAAGCTGCTGTCTTGATACTGCATCTGATATGAAGTAAGCGTATTACAAGCTAAGTTAGGTTTCCTGCTTCACGTCTGCACGTTTGACTGCAATATCGGCATGCATTCAGTGTGAAGCGGAATCTCATTACTACCTCGGTGATTGTTAGGGTCTCAAGGATTCTGCGCCATGGAGTTAGGTAATTGCGTACTTCGGCAAAGTAATATTTCTATGGAATGTGAAATAGAACTGCGGTTCTAGGATATCTACAGATATCTTTTAGTTAGAGGGCCATAATTAATTAACCTTTCGAGTTGATGTGTGCGGATTGGTGTGCAGCTGATGATAATCGTTGCAAATATTATTTGTAAAACAAAATTTATAAACATCGTGTTGGTGTGAAGCTTTCAAGTTATATCGAATGAGTTTAACGTAAAAAAATACGCCCTGAAGTAATGGTTCGTATCAACAACAGAATAAGATTAGTAATCAACAATAATACTCGTAATAATAATCTGTGACATTTAAATATTTACAATCGGCCGTGTGACCATTTGCTTATAAGTCCAATCTAACTCATGAAATTAAATGCTGCTTAATCTTGAATTATAAATTCATATTACCCAAAAATGGTATTAACAGTACACGATTTGAAGAGGTATAAGTCTGTGATATCGGAAAGTAAACTTTGTGAGCTCTGTCCGAAACATCTTGTGCTATTAGTTACTCTCCTATTTGCACTCTGATCACTGAAGTCTTTCTGTTCATTGAGTGTAGTCAACTAAATTTTTGACTCTATCTTATTCTAGTAATGAGACAATTTTTTTCTTGGCACTACAGCCCCAGTGGGCCTAGGCCTACCTCCATGAACTTCTCCGTTCACTTCGGTTTTTCTAGATCTTACACATTCGGTAGGACTCCTTGGGCGGGTGATCAGCTCGTCGCAAGGCCTCTACCTGTACACAAACACAGAAAAAAACACACACAAACTAAACATTTATGTCCTGAGTGGGATTCGAACTCACGATCCCGGTTTCCAAATGAGCGAAGACAGCACATGCCTTAGACCGCTCGGCTACCGTGACCGGCGAATGAGACAATTAAGAAGATAAAATGCTAAATTTATTGTTATAGAATTCATAGAATTTTCGTTTGTGAGTTTGCTCGTGGTTCGTCTGTCTTAATATACGGACGTGCGACATACTCCTGTTAACGCAGTAATTACCTTTCTGATTCCATAAAAATGGCTCAAAATTTCATGGCCAACTGATGGACTGTTAGCTTCTTAAAGAGGCCTCTTGTTTCTTGAAGTTAAAGTCACTTCTTACGAAACAAATGACCTGTTGTGGACGCAGTCTCGTGGAACGTGTGTGATGTTGATGTCATTCGAACTTGTGCCCAGAGCTTATGCGCGAACGAGGATTTTCCAGACGAGCATTTTCTAGCTGCAAGCATTGATCTGGGCGATATGAATGTGAAAACTGTGAGCTATATTTAGAAATTCGATTCACCTTTGTGTAGCGTAGTCCATAACTCACGGTTGTGTGAATTACGACAATAAACGAGGTGTAACACTGCTGAACCTCCCGGTTATGTTATCTAACCGTCTATTGCGATTAAAATTTACTTCCGAAAATGGACAGTTTCCTGAGCGATTCCTACCTTTCTATATGCGGTTCTCAGGGCGGCCAACATTCATATTTTGGTATCTTATGCTATGTCACTTTAAGTTCCGAAAATTTTGAGCTAAAGATGACGATTATGGTCGGAGCCCTGCAGCTGGCGAGGACTACCGGGACGAAAATGAACTGGGTTGTCACAGCCGTGGTGCGCGGAATTTGCTTTGGCGAGGACTGTCGGACCGAAGATGATGTGTACAGCCACAGCGGTTCTGCGTCAAGCCTGCCCTGGTGAGGACAGCCTGACCGAGGACGAAGCACCTTGTCACAGCCGTATTGCGTCATAGCTGCGCTACTAAAGGTTTCTCTGGTATAGGAGAAACTTTCTGCTAAGCCGGACTCAGCCACAGTTGCTTTGGCAAAACAACCGGGTCGAAGGCTATACGTTGACACTCCACTCCTCTCTCTAAGAGACAGATCTTTCCATATTCAGAATCCATAACTATCTTATGTGTTACATATGGCGCCACATGACTTTAATGTTAGATATGTCGAGGTCATTTTCCGTGTGTAGGTGGGTTAGAATACACCCACCGCAGCTCTGCGAGTTGTAGAAGACAACGAAAAGGGAACCCGGTGCCTGGGGGCAAAACTTGGCCAGCCTATCAATGTGGGGCATAAATACAAAGACCTGGTCCTCCAGATTGGAGGTTAGACGCAAGACTGACAACGTTGCACTGTAAAATGTTATTGTTCCGAAACCCAAGAAAGTGAAAATCGTAAGATTTGATGTTTTCTGGGATGTGGGGCCGTGTAGATCTTGTGTGAACCGACGTTTCGGAGGAACGTCGGTTCACATAAGGTCTACACGGCATTACGTTCCATAAGACGGCATTCTTCAAGTGAAAACCGAATTGTCTAATTCAAGACAAGTCTGGCAGAATCTTCTAATTAAAGCTATGGGTAAAAAAGGACTGTTTTGCCGACGATGATGACGAAGTCAGAGTCACCTAAGTGACCTAAGCATACAAATGACGACAATATTGAAATTGATCCTGAAAAATAACTGCCTGAATAAGCGGAAAGGAAACATTTGGGGCAGAATTGGGTCTAGGAAGGCTGTTATGAAAAAGATTAAGAATCATCTGTTTCCATGAAATGCATGTAATATCTTGAATAGCTGAATTGCTATTAAATTCTCAGAAACTACTGCGTGCCATTCAGCTTTCCTATTAGGGGCAACATCGTCCCCAACTTCGGACCCCATTTGTCGAGACTTCACATGACTTTATTATATAGATACTCGTTCTAACAAGGTTATGCCTTTTTCTTGGTAAGTTTAAATGCAGTTAAAGAATTTGTTGGTGACATTACTTGACTCAACCAGAAGTTTGCCCTTGTCTTTGCAATTCGTGGTGTGGGGAAGGGGTGGAGGGGGAACGGAGACTACGGTCAGGTTACTCAGTAGCGCTATATTCAGTTAGTGTCTGGTGCATCTTTGGGATCTAAACTTGTCAGAAGACGACCGCAGTGCAGAATGAAATTTGCTGTCCTATCAGCTTCACAGCCAGAGATCTGACAATGTATATACACACGTTCCTCTACAGTACACGTTTCTTTCCACATAAACCTTCGGTATCAATCTGGCGACCAGCAGCAGATTAATTCTGTGGTAGAAGGATCAAAAGATTCAAGCCCACCCACACAAATTTCACCCTTCGATAGAGCAATGAATTCGATTGGAGAAATTAAAACACGTTTCCTTCTGATTAATTTCACTATTAATCTTCCGCATTTTCCTTCCTAGACACGGTTTCATTGAAGCCTAAACCCAACCGGGTACGCTTGTCTATTCGTTTGCATCACATTTGAACCAGTTATATTTAACTATGCGGGACACGCGGTAGCGTAGTTGGTTGAGGCCCTATGCTACAAGCCGGAATCCCGATGAGGTCATTGGATTTTTCAATTGACATAATCCTTCCAGCCGCACTCTGGCCCTGAGGTCGACCCAGCTTCTAACAGGAGTACCAGGAATTTTCCTGGGGCGAAAGGGCGGCCGACGCGTAAGGGTGACAACCTCACCGCCAATTGTGAGCCGGCTGTCTAGAAGATGTGGGAGCCTTGACCTCACAACTCTATGGACCTCCATGGACTGTTACAGGGACAGCTTACCTTTTACCTATTTAAATATGTGACGGTATTATAGAAATTTACCATTACACATTTTCTTTTGATGCTCTGTTATTTTATTAATCTCAAGCACAGATAGGGCCCAACTGCGACAGAAAGCAAGAATGATTTTGCTGGTGAAGCCCAGCAGCAAATTACTACTCTGCTCTGAATTGTAAGCTTCACAGGGTTAATGTACTCAGCTTTTAACACAAATTGAATCCCCTTCTAGGATTAAGTGTTCCAGATACGTTTCAATGCCCCATTTTCATACAGATTCAGTACGTACTATTTTCAATTCCAGCTGTCAGTTACAGGATTTTAAATTTGCGGCGCCCCTATTAATCGATGTCCAGCCGGTACTACCTCAACTGTATTTATTGGGTTTAGTTGCTGCAGAACGTGGCAAATAGGCTCTTGGGAACTTTGTGTAAGCTTATGATACCTGGAAGAGGTTTTCTGTTAAGTGCCTACACCGTCCCTGGCGTCCACACCCGCTCCTGTCCAGTGTGCATGGGAGACTTCTTGCAAAGCGGCAGGCTCACTGAACTGTCCATGCACCTCCTCCTAGAGCATAAGTTAAGAATGTGTGGAGTTTCCCTTACATTTCCCCATACGTTCCCATTGCGTGGTTCTCAATTAACAAACATTACGAAACATCGCCGTTTATATCTTCATAATATGTTGCGTTTGAAAGCATATTGCAAATTATACTAAAGACAGGCCTATTGGAATATTTTTCCTGTATTATTTAAATCCAGTATATCGGATAAACCTACAGGTATACGAAATAGAAGCCGGTCACGGTAGCCGAGCGGTCTAAGGCATGCACTGTCTTCGCTCACTCGGAAGCCGGGATCGTGGGTTCGAATCCAACTCAGGGCATGGATGTTTGTGTGCGTTGCGACGAGCTGATCACTCGCCCAAGGAGTCCTACCGTATGTGTAAGATTTAGAAAAACCGAAGTGAATGGAGTTCATGGAGGTAGGCCTAGGCCCACGGGGGCTGTAGTGCCAAGGAAAAATAAATATGAAATAGAACACTAAGAAGAACACTCTCAGGTTGCAGAATAATAATGAAAATTACGCTGTAGTAAGGGGGTAAGAAGTTATTGGACTGGATTGAATTATGTGAAATTTGAGGTGAGGTAAGCATGTTTCTGAGGAATCTGCCCCCATGTACAAGCACACCCTGAAGATGGAGGCAGAATTTCATCATAAACGTTGGTACATATCTACGAAAGCACACGACATCTCTTCGCAGAAGGCCGCAACATGGACTCAGCTGGTTCAGGATAGGGCCAAGGGGTGCTTACACGGTAATGTTATTAGGGTTCCATGAAGGCGAGGGAGTTATTAGCTTGCTAGGTGACCCTTAGAAGGAGACGGGATAGCTCAGTCGGTATAGCGACTCTATGAGCTGAACAACCGAGGGGTCCGAGTTTGAGTCCCTGTAGAGTCAAGATCTTTCTCTCCTCCACGTAGTCCAGACCAGCTCTGGGGCCCACTGAACTTCCTGTTCAATGGGTACCGGGGGCTCTTTCCTCGGGGGTAAAGCGACAGGCGTGTGAAGCTGACCACTCACCTCCAGCTCGTGCCGAGGTAAAAAAAAATATGGATCCACTCCCCCATACTCCTTCCTGGCATAGTGTTTAATAGTTTAGCACAGGGAAAATTTTGCCTTTTTAGGTGACCCATAATACTCAAACAGGACTATCTTTTGTGGGCTTTCTTAGCTATTCTATACCATGGCTCGTAGAAACAGAAGACAGCAAGGAAACAGCATTGTGCTTGCAGCTTTCTTTATATTGGTTTCCTGCTTCACTTACTATTCAACCATAAAGATGGAGGCCACACGCTCCTCCGAAACGTCTGTTAACTCTTCATATACTATTTGCTTCATAATCACAGCTGTGAAGTTATTTCATATTTTCGTATAGACAAAAAATGCGTTATTAGGTAACCATTGGAAGTCTGAAGTTAATATGAATAAAAAAAATCCTCACAGAAATAACACTGCGTTTACGTTACAAAGACCAACTGGCAAACGTGTTTATTCTCTAATCTTACGAAACACGCAAACATTCTGTGGGCAAAATGGAGCAATTAATAATATTGAAACACTATTTAATTCTACATATATTGCTCCGAAGGTTTCAACTATAAAACCAATTCAAATACAGCGTTTATGCAAGCATTAGGATATATCGCCGTAGGTTGCGAATAATATGTATGTTACGTCATCAAAATATAAATGTCTGCCTCATGACAAAGAAGTGCCATGGAATATTTGATAGCGCAGGTGCAGTGTTTGTTAGAATTTTTATAGAACTGTAAATATTCTCGAAACATAGCGTTTGGATCCGCGCAGTACGCCTAGGCTTGTGGAATGTAACGCCTGTTTCTACAGCAACATAGCCTAATATTATGAAAAACCGGATGTGACAGGTGGAGAAGAAAAGATTTTTGTATCTGAAATATACAACTTGCAGCTCAGTTCTGACAGCTTGGAAGATTCTCACAGCGCCTTCCATGAAAATAAAGATTTGTATCTTTCCTTTACCAGGAGCAGTAAAGTGACTGCCTACAGACCTGCTTAAGCTACAGTAGGAATGCGTGAGCCTTCATGGTCTCTAACATAAGCTCCTTTTGCATGCAGTTCTATTGAACTCGATAAACGAAGTATTGTCGCGTATTAGTGACTAGACGCGGGGTTTGGATTGGCAGTTGGATTTACTGAACACTTATAATTCATAACTACAAGTAACTACAATAATCAAAACCTGATTCAGGAGGAAATTAAGATGAGATTGAATTCGGGCAATGCTTGTTGCCATTCAGTCCAGACTTCTGTCTTCTCGTCTGCTGTCTTAACACATAAATAAAATATGCAAAACTATAATTTTGCCTGATGTTCTGTATGTGTGTGAAACTTGGTCTCTGACATTTGGGGAGAAACACAGACTGAGGGTGTTTGAGAACAGGGTGCTAAGGAGAATATTTGGACCGAAGAGAGATGAAGTGAGAGGAGGTTGGAGAAAACTGCATAATGAGGAGCCTACTATAAATAGAAAGATCAAGTCATGGAGAATGAGAGAGGCAAAGCACGTAACATGAATGGGGAAAGAGGGATGCATTTAGGAAATTGTTGGGAAAGCTAGAAGGAAAGAGACCACTAGGAAGTTCAAGACTTAGGTTGGTGGACAATTTTGAAATGGATCTTAGAGAGATAGTATGGGATGGCATAGACTTGTAACTGTCCAGTTTATGGGAAGGTCAATTGATGTTTTGTGTATGGTTAGGGTTTTGTGAAATTCCTCACTTTCACCTCACAATTTGAAATTTTCCCCCTGATACAAGCAGCAAGTGGCTTGGGTCAAGCTTGAAGCCAGCTGCCCATTCGTAAATCAGTCAATTTAATGCGTAAAACAAGGCCGAGTTCTTTAGAAAT